>NC_081351.1:47791976-47804808 GCF_029784015.1 Lycium ferocissimum
AAAAATGCCAAAATTTTTAAACACAAAAAATCTAATCGTATATCACTTGTATATCAACGTTTCCTTCACGTATACACTATGTTAAACCTTTTTAATCCAACTTAATAACATGAATAGGAGGTCGAACTTACCTTTAACAATTAGAATCTTCAAGAATCTAGTTCCTCTTTCTAGCCGCTTGCTTAACAACACAAAGAGAACGCAGAAATTTAAACAACTTTTAACTAATCCGTAAGGTCAAGGGGCTAGGATTTAGTTTATATGATGGCTCAATTAGAAAGGGGGTTTGGGAGAGAGCATAAGGGTTCTTGGATCTGTTTTAGGTCGTGTGAAGTGATATAGGGCAAAGTGGTGACTGATATATTAAGTTTAATGGGCCTCATGGGCCGAAATACAAATGTTTGGGTCGGGTCTCAACTTGCTGCCCCGCCAGCCCAACTTGCATCGTCCATAATTCCTTATCCCGATATCATTTTGACGAGCGGTTTATTGCGTTGGAAACTAGACACGATGAACTTCATTTTAGGCTTTTGAAACACCTTAAAAACTCTCATATACTAGGAGATATGCCTCCAACAATATGGGCTATAATCGGGTCCGAGATTTTCTTGAAGTTGTTCCGATTCATTTCGTTTAACTTAATCCTCTTCAACCCTCATGTAACCTCTTACATATACATATACGTACATATACATCCATAACAATCCGTACACACGTCTCGAAGGGTCCGGAGAATCACAATAACCTTAAACATAACTAGAGAACTCACAAAGCTTCGACGAAACTCCAATCGCAAAAGTATATTCATATCTTTTGTCCATCTCCTATATCATTACTGTTGACACCCAATTTTGTCCCTCCTTTATTTAATTTTATTTACTCGGGCTTCTAAATTTATTGATTAGCTAAAAATTTTATTTTCACTATTATTAATTTTCACTATTTTACTATCAGCATTACTAGTATTACTTTATCACAGATTTTAAATGTACGTCATCATTTCATTTTCGGATTATGTACTCGTTAAATTAATTATACTTTATTAAATCTTTACTTTCTACATACTAATTATTAATTGTTTTCATTGTACTAGTTGTTAAATTAGAAGCCTAAAATGAATTAATTTTCGGACCAATAAAACAGGCCCAATTCAAACCCATTACACATTTTAATCTGACCAGCCCATTACCATTCATCGAGACCCGACGTCGCCCTATACGCCGGCCGACCCGACCCGGTCCAACCCGCTTCTTAAACGAAATCACCCTAATCCTGTCAGTCCTTTTCTCTTTTCTTTCCCCTCTTCACGCGCTTCTCTCTCTCCTCACCATTCTTGGTTACAACACACTTCCCTTCACCTTATACGGTCTTTGTCTTTCCATTTCTATGCAAAGTCGTCCTCGTACACTGCTCGCCGCGTTTGTCTGTCGTTGAATGGCAGAAGGTCCATTTTCTCGCTTCAAACACAACACATCCTTAAAGACCAGAGAGGATCGACCCATTTCAGGGGCAAATCTGCTATAAATCACGTGAACGGTCCATAACGTTCAAAGAGTGTGACAGAGATTCGGCTTTTACGTCAGGATTTGGACTGACCTAGATAAGGGTTTTGAAATAATCGAAGATGGTGGAATCCCGCCCAAAAATATGATACAAACCCTAGTGTTCGTCTACTATAAAAGGACCTTGAGTCCATAGCGAAAAAGGGGGGGGGAACATTTCTTTTTGTCGGGGGACGGACGATTTTTATTTAACCTCAACGTTTCTATTTTTTTACTAAAAACCTGGGATTTTGTTGAGATTCCGTTTTGTTTCGATTTTTCGTTGAGTCGCCGGAATCCTGTTCGAAATATCTATACGTTTCGATTACTATATCCCAGTGTACTCATTTGAAGTATTAAGGGTTTTATCCGTTTTTCAAGTCGCTTTTACTTTGGAGTCGAGTGTAGATTCGAGACTCGACGCTCCGTTCTTGTACCCAAAGCAGCCTTTATTGATCCCCTCTTTGCTCTATTTGTCTTGAATAATGTATTTTGTTATGAAATTAATTTATTTGGATTTGGATATGATGAAGTGATTATGCCACATGTCGATGTTGTTTGTTGATTTGATTTGGTCTCTAGCTTATGTTCCGTGCTCAGTTCTGTTAGCAGCCGCGTTTGGACCTAATTCTATTTTCAATTCGTTGGTATCTTTATGTGAAAATAGATAGGTCTTAGACCCTGATGTTGGTTTAATCTGAGTGTTTTGTTTGTGAGGTTCATAAGTCATGTCAAAACTATTTCTGATGATCTGTTCAGTTGCCTAAACGGATTCAAATGCTAATTTTGTTTATCGTTTCGAATCTCAAACCTTCATTTTTGGCTGTTTTCTTTCGATGTTGGTAATGAAATGTTCTGTTTAGATACAGTCACGTCAATACCTTTATAAATGTATTTTTACTTCTGATATGTTGACGAATCATGAAAACAGACATTAAACGCTCCTTTTGTCGATTCTCGTCGTTTGGGATTTAACCCGCTGTCTTCTAGTACAATTTATTCCTTTCATCATTCCAACTAGAATGTCATGTGTTATGTGGTAACATTTAAATTCAATATGAGCTTAAGGCACAGACTCTGTTTTAACCGAGTTTGAATTCCTACGATTCGGATTGCTTTCTTTGTCTAGAAAATATGACGGATATCTATTCCCCTGTTAAAGAAGCATGTTTCTACTTAAATCTATAATATGTGGATGTTAGCTATAAATATGTATCAAGTATAACTATGAAATTTTCGTGACGATTTCAAGACAAACTAACTTAAGTTGATTGGAAATTCATTTCTGTAGCAGTCGCGCCCTTAACTGAAGATTAAGTTTAGACATTGTACTATAAATCACGTTTTAAGGTGTTACATTCTGGTTTGCATGGAGTTGTGCCTAAGCCTGCCTTGTCTCCTACTTATAGTTTGATTCAAGATCTTATTTTTTTTGTTCTGTTGTGAAGCTAATATGATATAATAGCATGCTTAAACATTTGAGTTAGTTTTCATAGGGACCAGTAGGAGCTACCTGTAATTTTGTTGCTTGATTGCTACGGTTTTACCTTTAAACTTAAGACCGTGTTGCACTCTTGAATTTCTGTCAACTTACGTGTTACAATTGTTACTGGCGCCTTGTCCTGCTAACAGTCCAAATTAATCAATCCCCTATCTTGCCCCCGTATTCCTACCTATTTGTATCAATGTACTGTTTGAGCTCATGTACACGCTAGTCTTAGATGCACACTCTAATACTTATCTAACTAAATTAAAAACACACACACATGCTGTCTGCTGAATCTTGAACCATTGCCATGACCTCGCCTCTGCATATTTGCTGATTTGATATGCCATTTCCTTGATGTGATAGTATTTTGATTTTCCCTTTTTGAGTTATGAAATTTTGCATTACTAAGTATCTGATCGCATACTAATTCTTTTCTTTCGTTTTTTTGCATGACACACCGGAGTCGAAGAGTCTTGCTCTAAGACTCAACGTCACCCCAGGAATGCTTGAAATATGCATCCACTGTACCGCTCACATATCTCACCCTTTTCGAAGCTTATCCAAACAGAGGGAAGCAAAGAATGAAAGGAAATGACAAGCAATCAAATATATTCTTCCATTTGATTGCTATACTCGATAGTGTTTATTTTTCCTCTTCAAGGATTAGCGTAGACATTTGCTGTTTTGCTTGTTTCCATGATCTGGCCGAACTTGAAGCATTAGAAATTAACCAAAATCAGTTTAGATATCTAGAGAACACTTAGCATTGATCAAGTTATTTGGCATATAGAACCGTCACTCCTAGCTAGTAGTTATTCATTTTTTTTATCATATGAAACATAGTGTCTAGCTGTAAGAATTTTGAATCTATGATTAAATTAGAGTGCGAACGTACATAGCTTCATTTCTATTGTCCTAAATTTCGGAAAGATCTTAGGAATATACATCGTCAAGCTTCTGAGAGATTAAAAAGGAATTTGAAGTTAAGGAAGTCCCAACCTCGATTAAGTCGTATAGAAGGAGTTTTAAAGTTTGGCTATTATTTGTGAAGAATCAAAAGGATTAGTATACCCAATGAAGAAAGAAGTTTTTGTCAACAAAGGCTAAAATCCCACAACACTTTTTAGTCACTGCTCTTTACTTTTAAACACTAATTCTTACTCAGTTTAAATCAACTATTTTATGGGTTAATACTTATATTTTACTCTTTTACTAGCCTTTAATTAAATTCTAAGTCCGGTCGGATTAACCATTGTTAATGGAATTTAGAGGATGCCTAATACCTTCCCTCTAGATTAGTTGAACCCCTACCTAGAATCTCATTTGGTTTCGTAGACTTTAAAATCAAACTTTAGATTAATAACTTTAATTACCTTAGGTGCCCTAATTCACCGTAATTAATTAGGTGGCGACTCCTGTACTTTAATTAACCCCGGAATTACCGGGACGTTATAAACTATTTTGACCCCGGTTAAAATAGGGTATGACAGCTTGGCGACTCCGCTGGGGATTACTTAGGTTCTAACCATAACAGACTTAGTTTTTAATTAGGCTTTGTGTGCTTATTTTAATTGTTATTAACTGTTTTTACGTGCTATTAACTGCTTGTTTGATATAAACTGTTTAAATGTTACTGTTTTGATAAAACTGTCATTCCGTTTCATTTTCCTCCACTCCTGGAAAATTCACACATATTCACACACTTAAAGCGGTTTCGCGGTTCGCGGCCGTGCACTACTAAAACACCTTTTAGTCGGATTGATCTTGTGGATTTAGTCGATCGGCGGTGCGGTCGACATGACCACGATTTTCCACTCCCAAGTTGTCCATTTGGGGAACCTTGTGTCATAGGAAGCCAACTCTTAGTCGCCCTAAGATAGAGCTAAACCAACACCCTTTATTAAGAGCATACATCTCACGACCTAGGAGGTTTAATACCCTTGGCGTATTAAATCCATTAGATGACTTTACCCAAACGTCCAAGTGGGTCCACGACCCCAAGCGACACTAAATCATACTTTATGTGCATGTTTGAAGGGTAACTGTGCCTAAATATTGACTATTTGCTTTAATTAATTAAACTTTAGGAGGGAGGGAACAACTAACATTCTTATGACAGGTATGAATTTTGCATCGGAGTGCAACAAATGACGAAGATCAAGACATCACAAATGGAGCTGGAAGTTAGACATAGGAAATTACATTTACTTTACTTAGATTAGGAAAATTTTATGTTGTATTCATTTGGGATGTAATAAATATTACATTACTTTGTACTTTATTTTGGGAAATAGAATTTGTTTAATTAATCAAAAGCAATGGAATGACGTATTAAGGCGCACTTTACCCTTCAAATAAACGTTAGGCCTACCTCTGGCACAAAGAGGTCACATGCATATTAGGACGCGTCATTGTCTGTTGTACTTGTTTGATTTTATTTGATAAATTATTTGCTACATGACTTACTTGACTTTACGTGATCATGACTTTACCTAGACTGACATCATTTGCATCATTGTGTTTCTTTTTATTTTTTATTACTCCCAAAAGAGTTGATTCGTGTTGACACTCGAGCTGGCCGACCATCCTTACCGCACAAGGTCAAAAACATCATCACTACCTCGACGTACGGGCCGTGCAAGGAAGGAAATTATCATGCCCGATCCCGGCCGCACCGTTTCAACTGGTTTAGAAAACATTGTGATCTCTAGCGATCCTCCCGAGACTTCTGAACATAGAAATACTATGCAACATGATGAACATATCGCCCTCTTGACTCAAGAAATTGAGAATCTACGTGGAGAACTGAATCGGGTTAGGGACTTGACCAATTTGTCCATCACACTCCAAAGTCCACCTCCTGAACCTAGAAATGTCGCACCAAATCCACCTCGTTTTCCATCACTCGAATCTCCAGTCCCTGAACACTTTCCTCCACAAAACAATGCACCCGCCAACAACAACTTTCCTCCACCAAATCCACCCTCCGTCTATACTACTCCGCAAAATCAACCACCTACTTACAATACCTACGCTACTCCTAATCCACCACCCGTCAACCCACCAAATCAATCGCAAATTCACACTCCTTATATTCCATTACCTACCAACACTAATCCGCCACCTACAACTACTCCTCAAAACCCACCAAACCAACTACCTACAAACACCATTTATAACACACCACCTCCAATCCAAAACACTCCCACGGTCCAAACTTATCCAACCCAGCATATACAGGGGGCACATTTTGCCACTCCTAACACGCAGTATGTTCCTCCGGTATATGCAGCAGAAACACAAGCCTATACCAACCCAGTAACTGTCAGGTTCCAACCCGAAGTAGATCAATACGAGGAAATGGAGAAAGAAGCAAAAGCAAGGGAAGACGATATGTTGCTAAAAGAGATCCACGGCCTCAAAGAAGCAACAATGAGAAACCTTCAAGTTGCTAGGGGAACCAAGAGTGTGAATACGAGGATTTGTGCGTTCACTCGATGTTGACCTACCTCGCGGGCTACAAACCGCCGAAGTTTGAAACTTTCGATGGAAGCGGCGATCCCCATACACACTTAAGGGCATCGCGACAAACCGGTTGGAGTAGGTAGAGATCAGAACATAAGGATGAAGCTATTCATCAGGAGCTTATCTGGGGAGGCCCTTAATTGGTATACGCAACAGGACGTCCGTAAGTGGCATGATTGGAGTGACATGGCCCAAGACTTTATGGACCGATTCAGTTTCAACACTGACATTACACCAGACAGAGTCTATATGACTAAGTTAACCAAGAAGTCCACTAAGTCGTTCCGTGAATATGCACTGCGTTGGAGGTCAGAAGCAGCCAGGGTTCAACCCCCGATGAATGACAGAGAAATGACCGCTACCTTCATGAATGCCGGTGGCATATTTTATGAGAAAATGATAGGTATGATGGGACGAGAATTCACGAAAGTTGTCCGAATGGGAGAAGCCTTGAAGAAGGCATCAAATGCAGAAAATTCGGGGATCTTACGACCACAAGCGTAAACAAAGCCATTCAATTTGGTTCTATCGGTGGGCTTAAAAAAAGAAAGAAGACGCGCTAGTTAGTCATGAATGTCCAAGGACATAAGCCAAGCCAAGCCACTACATACTTTAACCATCCACAACCACCTTTCTACCCTTACCATTACGTTGAACCTTACCAAACTCCACTATCTCCTTACCCTGTCTACAATACCCAAGCAAACTACTACCAACCCCGAGCACCTCCACATCAAAACCCACGTCCGTATCGAATTCGTTCAAGCTCCTACTTACCAAAATCGACCACACACCGCACCCAAAACTCGTCCAAACATCGACACCAAAAACACCCGTAATTACACTCGGTTCGCCGAACCCTTGGCTCAATTATTCGAAAGATTGAAAGCAAAGAAAGTGTGATACAACCGATCGAAGGAAAATTCCCGATCCCATTCCAAGATGGTTTGATGGTTCTAAACGTTGTGCATATCATTCGGAGTTCTTGGGCACGACACCGAGGATTGCTACGGCCTACCAAAAAACAAAATTGAAGCCTTAATCAAAGAAGGAGCGATCCAACTTACCGGAGCTCGGCCCAATGTGGACAACAACCTCTACCTCGCTCATGAAAATGCCAACGTGAACATGATCTTCGTTGAAAAGATGGAGATTTGGGAAAGTCCATCATGACATCAACTTTTGCTGCTCCCGCGGGAACAATCCAAAAACAAGCACCAGTGAAGATTGTTGCTACAACTACTCACAACACCGAGACACCGACCATTCAGGGTGCCGAACCAGGAGAGACTTTGAAGAATTGGACTTGTACTCCGTCCCTGGTTCGCCGGGAGTCTTGGTAGATTGAATCAGAAAGTGAACTTTGGAATAGCACGATTTTTAAAATTGAGGCCTGAATCGTGCCACAAACTTTTGTTGTTTTGCCTCATCTTTTGGATGTTTAAATTGCCAAACTATGAATGCATTTCTGATTTCTCCTCAATCATCTACTATTGTTATTTTCTACTTTATTTATCAAATCTGCCAACTCTATGATTGTGACATAAACAAATAGACAACATACACCCCGAGAGAATAATAAAGAAATCAGAGGATAAGACAGATTCCACTTGGTAGAAAGCCAATAGCCAATAGGTGATAACATAAGCCTGAAAGCTAGCTATCAGTCAAGAAAAATCAAAAGACGACATTAGGCTAGACAACCTAGTTTGCAACCTTTCCTTTAATACGCCGTACGAACTACGCTGACCTGATTCCCGTGGTGGGATACGTAGGCAGCCCACATAGGGTTCGGTTGCATTACAACAAAAGATCCAAAACCCTTATCACCTAATAATAACTATACATGGCCCGATTCCCTCGGCGGGATTCATAGACTATCAATAGACGAGTCAGTCACATTTAGATAAAATCCAACAAACCTCTAGCCATTAACAGAATTACGCCGACCTGATTCCCTTGGTGGGATACGTAGGCAATCCACATCGGGTTCGGTCCCTTTATTAGAAAATTTCAAACCATTTCCACGTGTCCTACGAACTACGTTCTGACCTGATTCCTTTGGCGGGATACGTAGGCAACCTATATAAGGTTCGGTCACACCACAATATAAGTTTAGTACACCCTTTTGAGCCAAAACTGGGGCATATTTTGAAAGATTAGACAAGAACAGAGTTAGACATCGACAAGACTAAGGCTACCAGACAAGGAATAGTATGGGCAAATGACTTTTCAAATTGTGTCACAATCCGAGGTTGGCAGAAATATTTTACAACTTACATACATATATATCTTTCCTTATATACATATATCTACATATATATCTTTCCTTACATACATCCATTTGCATATAGGTATTTTACAACTTATATACATATAGTTACGTTTCCTTATATACTTACATACTCACCTTTCAAATGAAATACTTTCTTTCAATTGTTTCACTACTGTTCATCTACCGAGACTTGAACGGAGATCACAAGATCCAAACAAACAAGACGAATGGAGTGTCAACAACGTCAAGCGTCGAGTCAACACGAATCAACTTCCCCCTCCCAAACTAAGAATTTTTCTTTGAGTGCAGGAGCCTAAAATCGCGAGATCAACAGTCAAGTCCATCAAACATGGCCGAGAGGCCTCGCCTTGAAAGCCAAACGGCCTCACTTCCAACTTCATCTTTACTTTCATCCTTTATTACAATGACTTCATGACTTTATTAACAATTATACCGTTTTGTAGGTTACCGAGATCAAGATGAATTAAATCAGATTACGTGTCGCTAGTTTGGCTTATCACAATACCGTCAACATCATCAGCCAAACGGCTATACTATCACTTTTCCCTCTCTACTTTATCATTTATTTTACAGGAATCTACATTCTTATCATTCACTTTACCTACTTTAACCACTTTACCCTGAATTTTGCAGGAATCAACATTAAGTCTCCGAAGACAACCGGAGGGATCATCATTAAGTCTCCGAAGACAACCGGGGGCATCATTCGGCTACACAGCCTCACATGCATAAGCCAAACGGCTACACCATCACTTTACTCTACCAATTACTTTATCATTTACTTTACCAACTTTAACCACTTTACCCTGAACTTTGCAGGAATCAACATTAAGTCTCCGAAGACAACCGGAGGGATCATCATTAAGTCTCCGAAGACAACCGGGGGCATCGTTCACACATTCAAATGCATAAGCCGTACGGCTACACTATGACTTTACTCTCTACTTTATCATTCACTCTACCAACTTTAACAACTTTACCTTGAACTTTACAGGAATTATCATCAAGGCTCCGAAGACAACCGGAGACATCATCCACTTTACAACTTTACCCCGGACTTTACGAAAATCTTCATCAAGTCCCCGAAGACAACCGGAGACATCACATGGCTACGCGGCCTCATCTGCATAAGCCGAACGACTACACTTTTACTCTCTACTTTACTACTTTACTTTACCATCCACTTTACCTACTTTAACGTCTTTACTTTAAATTCCGCAGATATCATCAAGTCCCGGAAGACAACCGGAGGCCTTATTATCATTAAAGTCTTCAAATACAACTGGAGATATTCAGCATAAACATCGTGCATTCATTCAAGTCTCTGAAGACAACCAGAGACAACATTTGGCCACACTGCCTCATTATAAGCCACACGGCTTCATCCTCATTCTCACACTCATTTTACTATCATGTTACACTCTTTATAATTTTATACTTTCAACTTTATTACAAATTTTGACAAGAATTTCAGTCTTTGACAGAAAGTACAACTTACAGAGACACACGGCGCAACGTGGAACTTTATCTTATGTTGAACTGGGGCAAACTTGCTGAAGAGGAATATCAAACTCACAAGCAAAGGTCACGGATCTACTCTCGAACTCAACTCCGCCTATGTCCACAAACACGTGCTACATAGGCTAATTTCTCTTTCATATCCATCGCTAAACTCTGCTCAAGCAACTCCTTTCACACTCTTGTGTCCTTTCCTATATCTATTCCTCACCATAATTCAACACTGGGGCAAAAAGCGTAGCGTAGATGTCGCCCGCTTCTTTCGAACTACATACAGGTTGATTTTCACAAAAATCCGTGATACATGGGCTATTCAAAATTCGAGGTTTGGTCATAATTCCTTCCGTCCCATAATATTTCCCACCATTTCTCCTAAACCGTATTTCTCAAGTCCTTCCAAGTCATACTTGTTGGTCGGAACAAAATCGGCTACTACGTCAACTTCTTCGCCCGAAAACTCTTACATCGTCTCCGGTCGAAGAGGGGCATCTGTTGACACCCAATTTTGTCCCTCCTTTATTTAATTTTATTTACTCGGGCTTCTAAATTTATTGATTAGCTAAAAATTTTATTTTCACTATTATTAATTTTCACTATTTCACTATCAGCATTACTAGTATTACTTTATCACAGATTTTAAATGTACGTCATCATTTCATTTTCGGATTATGTACTCGTTAAATTAATTATACTTTATTAAATCTTTACTTTCTACATACTAATTATTAATTGTTTTCATTGTACTAGTTGTTAAATTAGAAGCCTAAAATGAATTAATTTTCGGACCAATAAAACAGGCCCAATTCAAACCCATTACACATTTTAATCTGACCAGCCCATTACCATTCATCAGACCAGCCCAACGCCCTATCTGCCCGACCCGACCCGACCCGGTCCAACCCACCTTCTTAAACGAAATCAGCCCTAATCCGTCCTTTTCTCTTTTCTTTCCCTCTTCACGCCGCTTCCTCTCTCTCCTCACCATTCTTGGTTACAACACACCTTCCCTTCACCTTATACAGTCTTTGTCTTTCCATTTCTATGCAAAGTCGTCCTCATACCTGCTCACCCGCGTTTGTCCTGTCGTTGAATGGCAGAAGGTCCATTTTCTCGCTTCAAACACAACACATCCTTAAAGACCAGAGAGGATCGACCCATTTCAGGGGCAAATCTGCTATAAATCACGTGAACGGTCCATAACGTTCAAAGAGCGTGACGTAGATTCGCTTTCTCGTCAGATTTGACCGACCTAGATAAGGGTTTTGAAATAATCGAAGATGGTGGAATCCCGCCCAAAAATATGATACAAACCCTAGTGTTCGTCTACTATAAAAGGACCTTGAGTCCATAGCCGAAAAGGGGGGGGGGGGGGGAACATTTCTTTTTGTCGGGGGACGGACGATTTTTATTTAACCTCAACGTTTCTATTTTTTTACTAAAAACCTGGGATTTTGTTGAGATTCCGTTTTGTTTCGATTTTTCGTTGAGTCGTCGGAATCCTGTTCGAAATATCTATACGTTTCGATTACTATATCCCAGTGTACTCATTTGAAGTATTAAGGGTTTTATCCGTTTTTCAAGTCCGCTTTTACTTTGGAGTCGAGTGTAGATTCGAGACTCCGACGCCCCGTTCACTGTACCCAAAACAGGTCAGCACTGTCCCTCTTTTGCTCTATTTGTTCGAATAATGTATTCTGTTATGAAATTAATTTATTTGGATTTGGATATGATGAAGTGATTATGCCACATGTCGATGTTGTTTGTTGATTTGATTTGGTCTCTAGCTTATGTTCCGTGCTCAGTTCTGTTAGCGATACCGCGTTTGGACCTAATTCTATTTTCAATTCGTTGGTATCTTTATGTGAAAATAGATAGGTCTTAGACCCTGATGTTGGTTTAATCTGAGTGTTTTGTTTGTGAGGTTCATAAGTCATGTCAAAACTATTTCTGATGATCTGTTCAGTTGCCTAAACGGATTCAAATGCTAATTTTGTTTATCGTTTCGAATCTCAAACCTTCATTTTTGGCTGTTTTCTTTCGATGTTGGTAATGAAATGTTCTGTTTAGATACATACGTCAATACCTTTATAAATGTATTTTTACTTCGATATGTTAACGAATCATGAAACAGACATTAAACGCTCCTTTTGTCGATTCTCGTCGTTTGGGATTTAACCCGCTGTCTTCTAGTACAATTTATTCCTTTCATCATTCCAACTAGAATGTCATGTGTTATGTGGTCTGTTTAAATTCAATATGAGCTTAAGGCCTGGCAGATTCTGTTTAAACTGAGTTTGAATTCCTACAGTTACGGATTGCTTTCTTTGTGTCTAGAAAATATGACGGATATCTATTCCCCTATTAAAGAAGCATGTTTCTACTTAAATCTATAATATGTGGATGTTAGCTATAAATATGTATCAAGTATAACTATGAAATTTTCGTGACGATTTCAAGACAAAC
>NC_081351.1:47804908-47851718 GCF_029784015.1 Lycium ferocissimum
CGGACCCCATCATACCCGGCCAAAATCCTTTCTTGCAGTCCGACCACCATAAATTACGTTGAAATTAGTGTTTTTCTTTAGTTTGTTTTTCTGCCATTGTTCACGTTTTTCTTTAGTTGATTTGTTCACGTTTTCGAGAGCAAGTTACCGAGAGATAGCCTTCAAGACACTAAAGGCTGAGAAACAAATTGAGGTAATCATACAGCAACTCAAGCCCCAGATTACTAAGCAAATCAACATTGCCACGAGAGAACTTCGGGAGGAATATGCTCAGTCTCGCGAGGTTTTCCAATCACGATTGGATGGGTTTGAGACGAGGCCCCATTTGCTTTGGAGCGATCGAAAAGGCAGGGGCGGTGCGACCACATTTCATACGGACTTAGAGACACTTAAGGCTGAATTAGAAGGCGGCCTGGCGCGCGCAGTAGAGGACCTTGTTTTGGCACCGCCCACCGACTTGGATATTCATATCCGGTCAAAACCCTGCTCGACTCGAGGACGAAGGAGAGGAAGACGGAGATAAGGCGCGGGGAAAACGGCCACTGGATGTTGTAGTTGAGGATGTGAACGAGTAACAAACGGCTACGCCGGCCGGACCGGAGGACGAGATGATACGAGCAGCTACCTTGAACTCGCTGCGCGACAACTACCCCGATCCAATGGGCGCATCGGGCAGCCAGCCCCAAGAGGCAACGCCTGATATTACTGCGTCTGAGGCAGCACAATCCCGAGTCGAGGAACATAGCACCTAGGGCGCCCAGGTATCCCTCACTATTTTTCCTATTGTACCTAGGGTCGATGCATTGACGTACATTGCGTGATTTTCGATTGGGGGTGGGGGTGGGGGTGGGGTGGGGTACATGATCGAGATTGTTTATTGTACATACTTGTGTAGTGAACCCTGCTTTTCTTGCGAGTTCTTTTCTGAGGGTTTTATTGCATTAAACCGGCATGTTTAGGATGTCGTTTAGATTGAGTAGAGTAGTTTTAACTTAGTTGGTATTGTTCTGTAACTAATGACATGTTGTGGTTGTGTGATAAAAATGTTAGACCCCTCGAAATTTTGACAAATGCATACTTAGAATGATCATTGGTTGACATGAGCGATTCTTTATATGACATTATAATTATTGGGGTGTTGTGTGCGATAACCGACGACTTAGGAAGTCACAATTGTGAAAGTAAGTGTCCTTATGCCAATGTGTGTGTGTGAGTTGTTCGTTTAGTTCTGTCGATGTATGTATAATCTAGAACTTGCCCGGTTGGTCGTGTTGGAAATCCGAAAGTTAGTTGGTTGTGAGATGATCTTAGGCTTTCTTTGTATAACTAGTCACTATGCCTAAATAAGTCGTACCCAAAGCTGCAAATACCCCTAGTTTCCCTTTTTGAGCCTTTTGACCTTTTTCTTGGCTAGCCAAATATGAAACCTCTCCCGTTTTGCAATGTATCCATCTTCGCACCCGTTCCCTCCTTGATGCTACTAGATAGATGAGGCAAAATGCCTAAGTTGGGGGTGAATTAAATGTGGAGTAGATGTTAAAAACATAAGTTGGGGGGTGGTGGAGGTTTTAGTGTGAATCCCGATCTTTGTAGTTGCATGTATAAATAAAATAAATAAAAAAATAAAAAGAGCAAAATCAAAATCAAAAAAGGGTAACACCAAAAAGATCTACAAGTTGGATAGGAATAAAACCACATCGAGGTCAAAACTTGAAGGAAAACAAAAGGGGTTAGAAAGAAAAGAGGTAAATTGAGGCGAAGAGATGTGTAGTGTTCAAGGAGGGGGAAGTCACTGATATCCAAAAGTATCCTACCCGTCCCTAAGCCTACATTACAAGCGAAAACAAGTCCTAATGTGATCACAACCGAACGAGCCTAGGGTGAAAACATAGAAAATAAGGGCAAAAACTGTGGTATTTGCATGTGTAGATATGAAAAATTCTTTGTGAGTGTGAGTGTTTTCTCTTCTCGTTTGTCTTCGTCCATTCTTATTGGATATATGTGTGTTGGGACATTTGTTGGTCTATGTGAGGGCATAAGGATGAAACTCGAGCAAATTGAATTGTTTGCCTAACGTAAGCGGTTGTATGCGCATAATATGCTCGATAAGGTGATGTCATGCATTGAAGCCTTGTTGTTAGTCATAGCGTTCTTGGGGTGTGTATAACATTTGACAATCGAAAAAGGAAGGGGCTCCTTGAAAAAAAAAAAAAAAACATGCGTGCGGTAGTTGATCAAAACCAATGGAGACACTATTGCTCTAAGGATATCTAGATGTTAGTTGGAGTCCTACTTGCATCCACTACTATGGCGAGGACAAGCAAAGACTTTAAGTTGGGGGTGTTGATGTCTTTGGGAAATTGTGGCACATCCGACACTCTTTTACGAGAAGTTTTACTTGTTTTTAGGCAAGTATGTGTTGTTTTGATGTGTTTTTGACATGTTTCAGGTAAATCAGGAAGTTCGGGTTCAAGGAGCAGAAGTTACAGAAAAAGTGCACTGAAGTTTGAGTTTCACGGTCCGTAGAAAGTTTCACGGACCGTATTTCTGTTCGTACAAACGGTGGCAACTTAACAGAATGTCTCGATGAACAGGTCTTTGAACCACGGACACTTACACGGACCGTGCAATATTGTACGGGCCGTGTAAGTAGATGTGACTATAATGGGAGATACTTTCACGAGCAGGGTTGTACGAGCCGTATAACATTACACGGACCGTGGAAGGCCAGTTCGTATTATTCTCTGAAGAAGCTGAAGGAAGGCCGTGGAAGTCTTGTACGGTCCGTGAAAATTTGTACGGACCGTATAAGTGCCGCCTGGGACCTAAGTGCAAATTCTGTAATTTTACGTTTTGAAACCTATAAATAGTCCATTGCAGGGTTTTTATTATTATAGGTTGTCATATTTTTAGTTTTTGACTTAGAACATTAAATACTCTCTAGTTTTTGAAGGTTCAAACATCAATTCAAGTATTCTCAATTCCTCTTTCATTCCAAAGTAAGCAATTATGAATTCTTCAATTTCTTGTTTCTTGTTCTTTGTCAATAGCTAATTTCCCTTACTAGGGTTGTGAACCCAATTGATGGGTGTTTTGTGATTGGGTTTGTGAGTGATATACAAATAATGGATTATTAGGGTTTGTTTATTCTTCATTCTTCATTCATAATTAATGGTTGCAAACATTGATTAAGGCCATAAACCTTGAATTATTTGGGAAAATAATTAGGGTTGGTAAGAATAAACAACAAGAACTCAAAGCTTTAAATTTTGTTTAATAAATTCACTTAGGAATAAGAAGAATTTACTTGGCATGATTAATCGTTCTTCATAGTTACTTTCTTATATTTGGGAAAATCATAGAAAGAAATAATCTTTATTTATTGGGAAATAGTAGAGATTCATATAGAGATTAAGTGCATTCGTATAATGATCCATTAGATGTATATCAAGATCAATGCCCATGATCATACACTCTATCTAACGGGGACACAACCTTAGTTTCTTTTACCATAAATTCACAACCAAAGCAATATTTAGAAATTAGTTACTAAAGACCCAACTTTTACCAAAATCATCGGATTAAGACATTAGACCTAAATATAGCATTCTACGAATTTAGTACCCTTTTCACACCTATTCCTGTAGGATTCGGCCCAACCTTGTTGGGTTACTATATTTGACAACGTCCGCGTTATACCATTAATAGGTGTAATTTGAGCGTATCAGTGGTGTAAGTGGGTTAAGGGAGCTTCTAGGTAGAGAGTAGGGTCTTGGAACATAGGGACTTTAATAGGGAAATCCACAGAGCTAGTGAAGATTCTAAAGAGGAGGAGGATTAGTGTCCAGGAAACCAAATGGGTAGAAACTAAGGCTAAGGAGGTGGATGGGTATAAGTTGTGGTTCTCTGGAAGTTCGAGGTATAGGAATGGGGTAGGAATTTTAGTGGATCATGAGCTAAGGGATCAAGTGGTAGAGGTCAGGGGGTTAGCGACTGGATAATGGTGGTTAAGTTGGTAGTGAGAGGGTTCACTTTAAACATTATTAGTGCTTATGTGCCGCAATCAGGCTTGAGCGAAGAGAAAAAAAAGCGCTATTAGAAGGATTTGGATGAGGTAGTGGGAAGTATACCACCCACAGAGAAGTTATTTATACAAGGAGACTTCAATGGTCACGTCGGGGCTATTGGGGGGTTATGATGACGTGTATGGAGGTTTGGCGAACGGAGGTGGATTTTTACTTTTGGATTTCGCGAGGGCTTTTGAGTTTGTGGTAGCCAATTCGAATTTCCCAAAGAAAGAGGAGCACTTGGTTACCTTTCGTAGTTCGGGGGCTACAAGGCAGATATACTTTTTGCTCTTTAAGAAAGAGGATAAAAGGCCTGTGTAAAGATTGCAAGGTCATTCCGAGTGAGAACCTTATGACCTAACATCGGCTCTTGGTCATGGATTTGGATATCAAGAGGAAGAAAAAGGCAAGGGTCGTGAATGACCGGCTAAGAATCAAATAAGGGAATTTAACTATGACCAATGGCCTAGAGATGGGAGAGAAATTGATAGCTATAGGAGCTTGGAACGGTAGTAGGGATGCGAGCAGTATGTGGGATAGGGCGACCGGTTCAGAAGAAACGGCGAGGAGTGTGGGGATCTCGAGAGGTAGCTGTGGTCAACACTAAGGGGACTGGTGGTGGAATGGAGACGTCCAAGGAAAGGTAGAAGCTAAGAAGGCGACGTATATGAAGTTGGTAGAAAGCAAGGACGAAGAAGAGAGGCAGGCGAATAGGGAAATATATAATATGGCCAGGAAAAAAGCAAAGCTAGCGGTTATGGCGGAGAAAATGACAGCGTTTGAATGTTTGTATGCAGAATTAAAGTACAAAGACACGAATAAGAAGTTGTACAGGCTCACTAAGACAAGGGAGAGGAGGGCATGTGATCTGAATCAAGTTAAGTGCATCAAGGACGAGGATGACAAAGTATTGGTGGAGGATGCTCTCATTAGACGGAGACGATAGTCATACTTCCATAAACTTTTGAACGAAGAACGGGACAAAGACATTGTGTTAGAAGATTTGGAGCACTCCGATAGGTGTTGTGACTTTGGGTATTGTAGGAGGATAAAGGTTGAGGAGATTAAGGATGCTATTTGCAGGATGCACATGGGAAGAGCTACCGAACCGGATAAGATCCCGGTGGAATTTTGAAAGAGTGCGGCCAGAGCAGGTTTGGAGTGGCTGACAACGTTGTTTAATGTCATCTTTAAGATGACGAAAATGCCTGAAGAATGGAGGTGGAGCCAATGATTCCTTTGTACAAGAACAAGGGAGACATTCAGAGTTGTAACAACTATAGGGGTATCAAGTTGTTTAACCACACCATGAAAGTTTGGGAGAGGGTGGTGGAGATGAGGGTGAGGAGAGGCGTGTCTATCTCCGAGAATCAGTTTGGATTTATGTCGAGACGCTCCATTACGAAAGCCATTCATCTTGTAAGGAGGCTAGTGGAGCAGTATAGAGAGAGGAAGAAGGACTTACATATGACATTCGTCGACCTAGAAAAGGCATACGACAAAGTCCAAAAGTAGGTTCTATAGAGGTGTTTGAAGGCTAAAGGTATACTTATGACCTACACTGGGCCGATTAAGGACATGTACGATGGAGCCAAAACTAGGGTAAGGACAGTGGGAGGAGACTCAGAGCACCTTCGAATGATGGTGAGGTTGCACTGGGATCAGCTCTTAGCCCTTTTTTTGTTTGCCTTAGTGATGTATGGATTGACGCAGCAAATCCAAGGTGAAGTGCCATAATGTATGCTATTCGCGGATGATATAGTTCCGATTGACGAGTCTCGCAGCGGAGTTAACATTAAGTTAGAGGTTTGGAGACAGACCCTGGAGTCTAAAGGGTTCAGGTTGAGTAGGACCAAGACAGTATACTTGAAGTGCAAGTTCGACGTAACACAAGAGGTTGACATGGAAGTAAGGCTTGGTACCCATGCTATTCAAAAGAAAGAAAGTTTTAAGTATCTTGGGTCAATTATTCAAGGCCATTCAAAAATTAAGTAGGTGTTTACCATAGAAACCAAATATTTATTTCACTTTATTTGGAATTTTTGAAGTTAGAGTTGTGTTTGGTTATACTCTTTGCAAAACAATGTGTGGTCACTTTGAATGTAACGAAGGTGAAAAATGTGAAAATAAGGTTTAAGTTGCTTTTCAAATTCTAAATATAACTTTAGCTTCAAGTTGTATTTGAAATTTTCATAACCAAACGCTGATTTTCATATAAAGTAAAAAAATATTTGCAGAAAAAAGTGAATAATTCTCATGGACAAACGGGTCCTAAGTAGGCGTTTGGCCATAGAAACCAAATATTTTCATTTTATTTGGAACTTTTGAAGTTGAAGTTGAAGATGGAGTTGTGTTTGATTATAATTTTTGTAAAAAATATTTGGTAGTTTAATTAAATGAAAAAATAAAAAGTTAAAATAAGGTTTTAGATGTTCTCCAAACTTCAAATACATTTCGGGGACAAACGGTGATTTTCAAATAAAGTAGAATAAATTTCCCGAAAAAAGTGAATAATACTTCCATAACCCAAGTTCCATTTAGCCCCTCACATGCTCCTCACGTGCACAAAAATGCTTCCCACATATAAATTCCCTCATTTCGGGTTGAAAAATTGTTTCAACGGAGTTTTTAAAAAAAGAAAAGAAATGGGATCGATAGACACGTCACCAAGGGCAGAGAACGGTTCATCAGGCCCAAACGGCGCCACCGCTAACGGTCTTCCCGCCGGCGAGGGTTCCGTCCATCCACCGGTGCCGGATTCCACCGGAGCTTTTCCGGATAACGAATCTTTGAGGAAAAGGAAAGGTAGTGGCGGTGTGTTACCTTTGGAAGTGGGGACACGTGTCATGTGCCGATGGAGAGACGGAAAGTATCATCCTGTTAAGGTCATTGAACGAAGGAAATTGCCTTACGGTGGTGTTAATGACTATGAATACTATGTTCATTATACTGAATGTGAGTCATAATTTGGGTTTCTTATTGCTTTATTTGAGTTGATTTGGATAAGCTAGGGTTTGGAGTTGTTTGAATTGTTTTATTGGAATGATTTCGGTTTTGTACTATTTACTGGCCAAATGTGAGTGAAAATGTTCAAGCTAATTTCGTTTTCCTTCTAATTTTACTTGGAACTGATTTGTAGCAGCTAGGGTTTGGAGTTGTTTTATCTGTTGCTGAAATAATTTTGGTTTAATACCGTTCTTCTGTCAAATGTTGAAGCTAATCTCATGGGTTCCTTTTAATATAATTTGGAGTTGATTTGTAGCAGCTAGGGTTTGGAGATTTTTTTTAGTTCTCTTATTTTAGTTGAAATGATTTCGATGCATTAACAGTAATTCCTTTAACATTGATTTTTTAAAATTAGTTTCTGTCCTTTTTAGAAGAATTACTCCCTTTATTCCAATTTATGTAGCACCATTTGACTAGGCACGGAATTTAAGAAAGAAAGGAAGACTTATGAAATTTATGGTCCAAAACGAGCCTTAGATATTTTGGGACAGACTAAAAAAGAAAGTGTGCCACATAAATTGGGACAGAGGGAGTAATAAAGTAAGAGTCTTGGTTGTTAGCACAATTTTGCATTATGTAAAAGAAAGATGGACGAGTCAATTTCCAAAGCAGACATGAGTGAATTTCCAAAACAGATTATGGTTTAAATGGCTTGACCCTCGTATCGAACGCCCTGTAGTTCATTTTGGGAAGGAAGAAGTATTCTCAGTTGCTTGTTCCAAAGTAGTACCACAATTAGTCGGGGGTTTATATAATAGACATTCTTGTTGCTTTGCTGGTTAACCGGAGGAATGCTATACTACTCATAATGTGAGTAACTCTCAAGCTACTCAGATTTTTCCATTCCTTGATGTTGTATTAATTTTGAGCAGCTGAGGTCATGAATATAGTCTTTTTGTCTGACCTAAATTGTTAGAGTGAGTGATCTTTGGGTTTTGGTATTCATGATACGCTATCGGTTGAGCCTTTATTAAGCTTCTTTGTATGTCAACAAAGTTGCTACAACATGTATTTCTTGAGAAAATTGTACTCACTTCGTCTCAATTTGTTTGTTTGATTCTGACTTGACATGGAAATTAAGAAAGTAAAGAAGACTTTTGAATCTTGTGGTCTTAAATTAAAGATATGTGGAATTTACCAAATTGTCCTGTAATCTTGTGATCTTAAACAGACCATGTGGAAAGTTGGAATTAAAGAGTTGCCAAAAAAGGAAAGAGGCATTCTTTTTGAACAGACTAAAAAGGAAAGTGGGACAAACAAATTGAAACAGAGGGAGTAATAGAATAAAGGAATTTCATTTTCTTGTATGTATTCATTTGAAAGGAGAGGGAAGTTTAAAGTGAAAAGAAACCACATTCCTCCCAAACTTCTGCACTTTATCCGGTACTTAGTTTGGAGAGAGTTTCTACGTTTTCTTGCTTAACAAAAGCACAAAAAACAGGAGAGAGTTAACTTTCCTGCACTTCCCTTTTCTCCATATCAGCAAGCCTGAACTATTTCGTTTGTCACTGTTTCAATTCTGTGGCTCGTACCAATTACAAAGAATGTCTAACTAAGGTTATTTTGCTATTTGCTGACTTTGCAGTGAAATAAAAATTTGCATCTTTTTTAAGCCTTATATTGTTTCCTGATTTTGGACAGTCAACCGGAGACTGGATGAGTGGGTTAAACTTGAACAGCTTGATCTTAATTCAGTAGAGACTGTTGTGGATGAGAAGGTTGAGGACAAGGTAATACTTAGTAAAGTTATCTGCTTGTAATTTTCCATATGGTGGCAGTTATGAGGTTTGTCGCACCTCTGCTATAGGGTGCAGATCTGAAAGAAAATTAAAATACCGCTCCCCTTTTCGGGTGGGGAATTGATGAATAGGCTGTGAGCTAAATCAATCCGCCGCAGGCTGCGTCGCTGATGGCCACACTTATCTCATAGATAGGCTTTTCTTCTTCAAAAAGAAGAGTTTACGACTTTCTCCTTCTCATGCTTTTTAAGAAGTGTTCTTTTTTGTGTCCCAAGTGGATGGCTGAGTGCGTGAGGTTTCGGAGTACAATCCGTGGATACCAGATTCAAACTCAACCTACAATACCTGCTGTATTTGTTTTTCATTGTTGCTGCTATAGTTACTTTTGCCCTTTTTTAATTAACTATTCAGTCCTTGTTTCTGATGCTTCAAAGGTCTCACAACTGATGTTTTCAGGTGACCAGTTTGAAAATGACACGCCACCAGAAACGTAAAATTGACGAGACTCATGTTGAGGTATGTTTTGTATTCTTTATATCCTTTTAAGGGTTATACTGTTAATCTATGTTGCTCGGACTTCCCAGAAATGCCCCCGGGTGTATGTCGGATTCTCCAAAAGTAGTGCATATTTGGAGGATCGACACAAGTGGGAAGCATTTTTGGAGAGTCTGAGCAACATAGCTGTTAACCATATCCTAACTGCGGATATTATTTTTCTCTTTGATTCTTTCATTGTTTACAATCTTATATTGCCGTGATAGTTCCTTAATCCGGTCAAAATTAGCTCCTTTAATTGATTTACACGCATTTCTAGTTCAAGTTGCCTATTATTAGAGGTACTTTTCACTATCTCGGATATTCTTGAAAGGTTTTGAATGAGTGCCAATGATCTGTCAATGAGATATATTTGTGATTGTATGTTAGGTCCAGTAGGGGGATGGTGAGATTTTCAATCAAGACATAGATAGTATTGGAGTTCTTTTGCCATGATAGTTGCTTTAGTAAATGTCTGAATTTCATAAAATGTATTGCGGTGGAGTTCTTTTGCCATGATAGTTGCTTTAGTAAATGTCTGAATTTCATAAAATATATTGCGGTCATTTTCTTCATCTGGCTTAGTTGGCGCTTTACTGTAGGCATCAAGGTGCTAAGGCGTGCGCCTCTTCACCCATCGTCTCTGTCATTAAGAGCAGTTAGACAATAAATATAGTTGATAAAGCTATATATTAATTGCTAAGAAAAAATGTCACGTAATTTTTTAGTGATTAGGAATAACAAATTAGAAATTTACTATAAGAAAAGTAGCTTCCTTGGTCAAAAATATTTTGGAGTTCTTTTCCCATCATCTAAAAATAATGATTTAAAGCTAGATCTTTTCATCCGAGTTGTTTTTGACCTTGGATGACATGATTTTTTATTTTATTCACATATATATGGTTTAACTGTAATTTTTTAAATTCTTTTGTCTAAATAATTATTGTTCATTTATTTGTGTTTATAGTTGCATTATGATTTTATTTTTCATTTTTTCTTCATTAGCACTTTTCTTGCTAAAGCTCACACTTCAATTCCTCTGCGCACTTAAAGCCCCAACAAACATTTGGCGTTTCTCTGCGCTTTTTGTTTTTGACTACTCTGGACTGAGTTCTCTTCCTTAATATGAACTAAGGTGTTGTTTAATCTTAGAGTGAATTGTCTCAGAGGAAGCACTAATGAAACACCACCTTGGCTACTTGTCTCCCTTTGTTTAATTGGAGTTACTATTGATTTTTTGCATGCTCATTTAAAACATACTTCACAAAAAGAAACATGACCCCTAAACGCGAATGAAGTAGTTTCAGCCGTCTGTATCTTTTGATGGAATGGATGTAGTAGTTTAGTGATCTCTGAACTGCGGGAAACATCAGTAGGCCTCTGTAGCTATTTACTCTTTTTTTTGTTTTAGACTTTTCTGGGTTTTTGTTTCTCTTTTTTATATTTGTTGTTTAACACCCTACTATAGATTTTTTAGTTTAGTTCAATTTTTTTCTTTATTATTATACTTCAAAATGTTTTTTTCTTCGTTTGGGGTGATTTACTGTTTTGCAATATATGTTTTGTTTCATTTGCAGGGCCATGAGGAGCTTGATGCGGCCAGCTTGCGAGAACATGAAGAATTCACAAAAGTTAAGAACATTGCTACAATAGAACTTGGAAGATATGAGATTGAAACGTGGTACTTCTCCCCATTTCCTCCAGAATACAATGACTGTTCGAAGCTGTTCTTTTGTGAGTTTTGTCTCAATTTTATGAAGCGCAAAGAACAGCTTCAGAGGCACATGGTGAGCCTTTTCCCAGATTTTCCTTGCCTTTCTTCTTGTTGTGGAAAGAGTGAGAAGAGAGATTTACATGGAGATCACAAATCGTAATGCTGGTGTGGATTAGACACTGGGCCCCACTCACACTATATTTTGAATTAGGGGGTTTCAGTATGGCAGCAATATACTAACTTGGGTTGCTTACTGCTTACAATGCTAAAGCCGTTTTGGCGAATATAGAATGTCATCTCAGTTAATTTTCTCAAGTTAGTGGCAATATACTTACTTGGGTGCTTACTGCTTACAATGCTAAATTCGTTTTGGTGTATATAGAGTGTCATCTCATTTAATAACTGGTTGTTGTTACTGCCTTTTATTACTACTGCCTTTATTACTGTTGCCTTTTACTAATGCTGCCTTCTCATCTTTCCTTGAGCCGAGGGTTTATCGGAAACAACCTCTCTACCTTTTAAGGTAGGAGTAAGGTCTGCGTACACTCTACCCTCCCCAGACCCCACGTAGTGGGATCTTACTGGGCATGTTGTTGTAGTGGCAAATATCTTTTACTTTCTTTGGGGAGTTTCCTCGTATTTATTTGATTCTCATCTTGGGTTGCCAACCTACTGAGATACAACCGGATCAGTTAGAAGTATTATAGTGTTGGTAGTGTTTTCCTGGTTCTGTGGACATTCAAGGCTGTAAATGTCATATCCATTGCCTTATTTGTCCTGGTAAATAGTCCATTGTATCAGCTGTGCAATGACGTTTTCACGATTTGGTTGTTTCTTATCGATATCAGAGTTGAACACTACAATGGTTGGGGAGTGTTAACCTTGGTTTTGTATAATTCCCTATCAAAGGGATCTACTTCCCCTCACCCCATTATGCTACATGATGTTCCATGTAGTTTTAAGGGTGGAAGCTTCTGTTTTTCCTTTTGGTATGTTTTATCCCTGTCACCTGTTGCATGCTGTTGTCGTTTTGTACAGCATCCTTCTATATTTTGGGGGCCCTTACATATTCAATCTAAGCACCCTAAAGGTTTCCTGGAAGTGCTATTCTCTATCTGACTCCCTTCATCGTAGTTTTGATGTCCCATTTAGTTTGACCATGATTATTAAGGTAATAGTAAGATCTGGGTTTTGTTCTTACCTATCCAGAAAAAGAAGAAATAATAGGGTTTGTTCTTTTCGAGCGGAATGGGTCAAACATGGGTCAAAGGCTCAAGCTAGCCTTTTGAAAAAATTTAAAAATTTCCTAGAGTAAAAGAGGGTACTCACGTACCTTTTTTATAGTGAAAGTTGGAAGAATTTTGAAGAATGTGGAGAAACAGTTCCCCTTTAAGGAAAGTAGACCCAGTTTTGAGATTAAGTAAGAAGTAGGACAATAAAATTGTTACACAAGGGAGTAAACATCAAATATGCACGTCTTTCACCTTCTTATACTTTTTTTTCCTGACTTATTTTCACTCTTTTATGTAGAGAAAATGTGATCTAAAGCATCCTCCAGGTGATGAGATCTATAGAAGCGGTACACTGTCAATGTTTGAGGTGTGTTAGTTGATTCTAACACCAGTTTTCTTCCTTTGCTTTTTCCTTCATGCATTTAGAGGAAAACTTCATGGAAATGTGTTTATAGCCTTTAGGTGTCTTATAATGTTTCTATTGTTGGACGTTTGCTTCAGGTTGATGGCAAAAAGAACAAGGTTTACGGGCAAAATCTATGCTACTTGGCCAAATTGTTTCTTGATCATAAGACACTATATTATGATGTTGACCTGTTCCTCTTTTATGTGCTTTGTGAATGTGATGACCGAGGTTGCCATATGGTTGGTTACTTTTCAAAGGTAAATTTCAGCTGCAAGATTATATAGGTATTTTTGTGAAGAAGTTTACAGGTTTCTCTCCTCTCCTACTGTGTTGCATATTTAGGGATGATGAGCTGGCATAGTCATCATATATGTAGTAGTGAGTGGTTTTACCTTCAGTTGGACCAAAAAAACTTAAGGAGATTAATCTGCTTGTGAAACTGTAGAATTTTCACATCATTCTGCAACTATGGAACGTTACTTTGACTTCTTGATCAAAAAACAAAAAAAGGTTCTTTGATGGTCAGCAGTTGTTGCCATTTTCTACTGGGGCTAAATTTTTTATGAGGATAGTAGCAAGGGCAAGCGTACCTAGTAATTTCGTACCTGCATATAGATGTGGAGGAACTTGTGATCTGACAGCATTTGTGAAGCACTTGTAAGCTTGTTGCAGAGCATTTCCTGACCATGTTACCTAGACAGTCAATTTTGTTCTGAACTTTCAGAAAAGTTGCATTTTGATGTAGCTGTAAGCAAAATTTACTATTGGAGTGTGTTCAAACTTTGACCTCATTTTCAACTTTTTACTTGAGATTTGCTGTAAATGGCCCATTGAACAACATCTTTTTGTTGCTTAAAAAGGACATCATCATATTTCTTAAGATTTTATCTATTTATTAATTTCTAGTACCATCCAAAATAGTTAAAAAAAGGAGAGAACAATTAGTAGTTAACTAGTACTGCCATTGTCCTAAAGAGGTATTGCGTTTAAGTTGCATTGCAAAATAGTACCGAATCCTGAAAAGAGAGAATCCATATATGGGTCTTACTTATCTGTTTCTCAATATTGAAGAACTCTAGGACATTGAAGAATAGAGGTTGTCAAACTAAAGCATAGTACAAGTTTTGGATTTGGAAAGTTTATTGGTGTACTCCAACTTTGTTAGGCCTTCGGTTACATGTTTGCATGGGTTTAAATCAAATTTCAAGCTCACTATCTAATTCCTCAAATGTTTGGCAACCTAAAATCCACAATCCAAATTTGACTTTTCATGTTCTGGTTGAAGTTTCCATCATATCGTTAACCAAATGGAGGTTCTTTAGCGCCCGTGGG
This sequence comes from Lycium ferocissimum, assembly GCF_029784015.1. Taxonomy (NCBI): domain Eukaryota; kingdom Viridiplantae; phylum Streptophyta; class Magnoliopsida; order Solanales; family Solanaceae; genus Lycium; species Lycium ferocissimum. The sequence goes on from NC_081351.1 coordinate 47,818,939, forward strand.
AAACAACTACCCAAATACAAAATGTTACTTCTACCAATTTTTATTTTTATTATTTTTTTCTTCAAAGAACTGCCCGAACACGCTAAGCTTTAGTAAGTGATATACATCTGCTGAAGTATCCCTTTTTTTCGAGCCAAATTTTAGACATCTATGGTGTTGTTCCTCATTATTTGATCCTCATTTTCAAGAGAGAAAACTTTGCCGTGTGGAGCAGAAATGAGTTTCATACTTAACCCAAATTTGATATTTGGTCAACCTCCTATGGTATTTGGTTTTCCCCACAGAGCTATGTTAATGATTACTTTCTTCATTCTGCAGGAAAAGCACTCAGAAGAGTCCTATAACTTAGCCTGCATTCTAACACTTCCACCTTATCAGAGGAAAGGCTACGGGAAATTCCTAATTGCGTTCTGTAAGCTCATGAATTTCATAACACGTTTTCACCTGTTTCAGCAAGTGCAAGTTATGTTAGTATTTTACAAAATTGAGGTTGGAGAAACATTCACTTGTATAAGTTGCACCCTCTAGGGGACTTTTCCATTATGCGGATTTACCAATCAGATAAAAAGAGGCATACAATAACTTTTTACCTTTGTTATAATACGTGTGTAGATTCTCTCTCTCTCTCTCTCTCTCTGTCTCCCTATCTATCTATCTTTCCCTTCGTGTGTCTGTGTATTGTGTGTACGTACACATTATTTATTTGTTCTTTTTGAAAATTATACACACATATATTCTATGTGGGGTGTGTATGTGGACTTGCGTTAGACAATGACCACAAGATAACTATACCCTCTGCCGACCCCTTTCTCTTTATTTCTCTTGAGTATCTCAAAGCTTAACAACAACATTAATTGACTGTTATTTCTTGTTATGCGCTTTCAAGCACAAGGGTGTTTTACAGAATGTGATGATTTTGTGGACTGTCTATTTAAATTGTTAATTTCTTCGTGCTTTTGCTTTGGAGATATATCATAATTTTCTCCCGTGGACTTATCCATTGAGTATGGATTTATCGTGTGTTTATGAGAGCCAGGAGTATGTGATGCAAGTTATTAACCAAACTTGTAATTTATCTTCATATTAGAAAACTTCTTTTTGATCTGTATTGTTGTGATACAAGATGAAGTGACGTATCATTACTATTATCCTTATGCCTGCCGTCCAAATAAATGAGCTATTGAATAAACCTGTTGCAGCATATGAACTTTCAAAGAAAGAAGGTAAAGTGGGCACACCAGAAAGACCACTTTCTGACTTAGGAATGTTGAGCTATAGGGGTTACTGGACGCGTGTGCTTCTGGATATATTGAAAAAGCACAAGGGCAACATATCTATCAAGGTTTGTGTCTAAAATTTAGTTCTTTTTCTTCTGTTTTTCATTTATGTTCGTCTTTTTAGACTTCCACATAACTAGCACTAGAAGAGTACAAGGTTGGTTCCATTTAAACCTGCCTTGGTCTGTCATCTAATGATGGGTATCAATCTATGATGGATTTGTCTGTTCTGCTTTTCTTCTGGTAGGAACTTAGTGACATGACAGCCATCAAGGCAGAAGATATTTTGTCCACACTTCAGGGCTTAGAGTTAATCCAATATCGAAAGGGACAGCATGTTATCTGTGCAGACCCGAAAGTCTTGGATCGTCATCTCAAAGCTGCCGGGCGGGGTGGCCTGGAAGTTGATGTCTGCAAATTGATATGGACTCCGTACAAGGAGCAAAACTGAGTATGTGTGTATTATTTGATGTTTTTTGTATATACAGAAATTTAGCTACTGGGATGCACACTGATCTTTAGCAGTAGGTGTAGGTCCAAGATGTTAGATTTAGAGAATCTGATCTTACATTATAAAGGTATGTACAACTATGATGAAAGTAGTTCTGTGTAAATCAGAATACAGATTACGAACCTTGAAACCCTAAAGAAGGGGTAGCGTGCAATGCCTTGTTCATGTAGAGGCTCTCTCTTTCAGTTCTGTTTGGTTCTTTTCAGTTGATTAGGCAGGTGCTTTGAGGCCTTCATTTATGCTCACTCGCCATTTATTTGTGTGGTGGTACTGTGTTATGCAGAATAAATTTATGATCTCTAGAGACTATACAATCATCCGTGGTGACAGAGGTGGAGCTAGGTAGGCTCCAGGGGGTTCATCCGAACCTCCTCGGCGAAAAATTAGTGTAATACGAGATTAAAATTATTTCTTTATGTATGTATAGTCGATGTTGAACCCCTTTGGCTTCTTCGCGTATTTACTTCTTCATATTTTTGAACCCCCTAGGTGAAAATTCTGGCTCCGCCACTGCGTGGTGATATTGTATTTGCTAATGATGAGGTAGCCAGCCTGCTTGTGTGAAAATTCTTTAGGGTAGAAAGCTGTTTCAATCCATTAATTCTGTTTCAATCCATCAATTTACTCAAAAGTCCGTGATTTTGGGTTCATTGCTTAAATCATAGGTAGTTTGATTAGGTACAGTTAAATTGGATCGGATTTTTTGCCCTGCAACTAGACCGCTTTGGGTCATCGTGGTGTTGCTGCCCTTATAACATTGCTCTTGTGGCTTTGAGCTTTCATTCTACCAGCTATGAGAAATTCAGTCAACTGGATTGTCCACTATTGCTGTTGTATGGTTCTGCCGCAACTTTTTGCATTGCGATTTCCCTGCCTATCTTAATTTCAGCCTCTCTTCGTTCTCTGATTCAGTATGACCCATTATGTGTAGATCTTGAAGTTAACTCTGAAGAGAGTTGAAAAAAGTTACTGTTTATTACTATCTTTATCATTGGGATTTGGGAACCATGAAGTATCCACCCGTGTAAAGTCCAGAATAGTACTTATAAGAAAACTTAGTCCAAAAGAGGTGTATATTATTTTGGGTTGATGATTATTCTTTTTTTTTTTTTTTTTTTTTTTTGCGTGGATTGCCCTGCATTGGGGGTGGTCTTTAAGTTTTGCCCTTCAAATTGGTGGTCTTTAAGCTTTGCCCTTCGCTAGGGATCCCTTGGTCACGGGTTCGAACTCCCGCTCAGTGAAAATTTAATTTTTTTTTTTCGCAAGGCAGAAGTTGTGAAAAAAGGTAGAATTTCTGTCTTAAGCAGAACTTGCATTTCTGCAAATTCTACCTAACTCTGCCTTTTTTCTGAACTCATGCCTTGAGATTTTTTTTTAATTTTCGCCTGAGTGGGGGTTTGATCTCGTGACCAAGCGGTCCCTAGCGAAGGGCAAACTTTAAAGACCACCATTTTGAAGGGCAAAACTTAAAGACCACCCCGTAATAAGGGTATTCCTGCTAATTGCCCATGATTATTGGAGTACGATCTTTTAACAGAGAGTATCTATCCTAAGCCCTCGTCTGTCCATAGAATTTTTTTCGTTTTTTCAAAATATTTTTTGGTTATATGTTGGACTGATTTTTCGCTTAGTTTTTTAAGTGGAATCTTTCAAGTGAAAAATCTTTCTCCACTCACGTAATATCAATTTTTTTTTGAAGTGAGATGATGTCCAAACATGTTTGACTTTCAAAATGCTTAACGAACATATGTCCAAAAATGGCACGAAAGGTTTTTAAATATAGCACATCAGTGTCACTAAGAGCTTGTATTTCCACAAGAACAACAGATTTTGCGTCAGATCAACGTTACGATTTACCGTGTCAGACGCGTAAGGTCGATTGTCAGACTCTGCAATACGCCTTTCTGTTGTGTCCGTGCATCACAGATGTATGGAATCAAGAGGTTATATCTTCCCAAACTTCTAGCAGATTCCACAAGAAAGCATTAAAGGTACCGAATCATGTCAGTGGCATTTTTGGGTAATGAAAAATAAGGTGGACATGTATGATGATGGTAAACAAAATTGAGGACTCAAATTCTCCAATCCGTTATTACATTTTCTCTTTAGTCTTCAACACAGGAAACATGTACTAATAAGCAAATTAGCATTGGAATTCCCAAAGGTAGCGAATCTTTCAGCTAATGAGGGCCGTGGCGTAAGAGACTATCATTGTTAAAGACTTAACCGATTAGCCGCAGATAGTCCTCTGGACATAACTCTTTTTTGTTTTACGTAATGTCTAATGAAATAGAGTTAGATCTTTGTACAATAACCATTCTCTATAATAATATTTCAATAATTTTTCATTATGATGATCTGGGGTGGGCATAAATCACCAAAAGGCTAATTATTGAGCTGAATTGATGTTTACCATACCGATTTGATTTACCGTGCCATATCGAATTTTCTACTTTCAATTACTCATTATCAAATTACCAAAATTGAATTTGAAAAATACCGAACCGAATATCAAACGCTCACCCATAACCTTATGTAGGCATCATTAACGAGTGGTTTGGATGTCTCAATTGATCAGTGACGCCAAATTCATAATGTTAGGGTTTGAGAGTGGTAGTCTAACCCTTATATGTGATTTCTCTAAAGCTAAGATCTCAATTGTTGGACAAATTATGAACATATCTTGTCAAAATATTTTTTTCTTCAATACGTAATTATCAAAAAAGTTCTTTTTTCAATTCCTACTTTCAATTATTGAATTATCGAAATCAAACTTTTAAAATCAACGAAAAAAAATTAATGAATTGAATACCGAACACCCATCTCTAATGATGGCTAATTTTTTTTTTCTTTTTTGAATCAACTTTCATATTATGTTATGTTGTATGTTTTCTATAATAGTATTTTGCTATAACAATTAAAAAATATCCAAAACACTGTTACAGGGAGGTTTGACATAATTTAACAGAAATGGTAGTGTAGGAATCCCTCCATCTGTCAGATCACAGCTCCACTAAAGCGAGGTAGGATCAATTCGGTTTTAGCCGTTGATGTAAGGTCCGGTTTTAACATCTGTTTTATAATGGTGAAGTGGAATTTATAACCATCACAAGGGGATGTCATTTACATTTTTAACCTTAGAATTTAATTTATATAGGCCATGAGTATAATACATTTTCACAATGGCACGTTTGACATTTTATTCGTCAACATTAACAAGAATGGCCCATATCGACAGACTTGGGGTTTCAATTAATGGGAACGCCTGCCAAGTAAAATTATTTGACATGATTTCATTCACTTATTTCTCTACTACTCTAAGGTAGTTTCTTTACTTTCAAAATAAGTCTTTTCCTGCCATTTATACACATGCTACGACCACACATGCACGCCAATTTTGGTATAAAAGCAGTTCTAGACTTATATAGAGATTTACATTTTGTCCCTCTATTTCCAAGCAAATTAACACTTCAACAAAAGCCCTTTGGTGGAACATTAAACTTGGTGATATGCTAAATAGTACATTGATTATTATTATCGAAATACTACTTTCCCCGACAGAAATAATATTACTCTTTTCTCAAAAGTTATTTTCGGTTTTCAACAGCTAAAGTTTTTTTTTTTTTCCTAATTATTTTCCAAAATACACTGTGATCTGTATAATCTGTAATTTGAATGTCACTTTACAGTGAAAGAATTTAATCATTCATTTTGAAATTTGATTTGTTCTTCAAAGTAACCAACTAGGATACACAGTTTGAAACAAAAAGAATACGATATGTTTTACAGGAACGCTCAACAGTTTCTATGCTGTAATTATATATTTCCGAATCAGAAACCAAACTCCATTGCCTTTTTGTGATGAGACCTGATTTTGTTGCTATGTATATTACTTATTACTTAATTACATTCAACATAAAATATTGCAATAAATATTTTGGTTTATTAATAAAACAACATTTTGGTTTTACTATAAGGTTTCTTGGCAAAACCTTTTTTTGTTTTTTACTGCACGTTGTCACACACACATAGGATATAAACTTGTGATCAAAAGCTATTTTTGAGCCTTCTTTGTAACTACACTAGAATATTCTTTTATGTCAAAAGATTCGACAATGCATATATAATAAAAAAATAAACATTTTAGTTTATTTATATAATATACTAGTGTCATTTGGCCCGTGCTAAGCCTAGGCCTAAACCGACGTTAAAAATTAAATTTGTAAATATTTTTAAATTTTTTTTGCTCTTGCTTCTCTGTTTTGTAACATCAATTTGATACTTTTAAAGATATTGTTATATGATGAAATCAATAAATTTAACTTATAAATAAATATAAATAACTAAAAGTCTTCGTATAATTATAAGATACTTTTGTAGACGTTCTTTCAAATTAAACCACACAATTTTTTTTTTACTGAAAAGTCAATGAAATTAAATTGTTCTTACTTTAAGCTTTCTTTTTCATTTTTTTAATTCAATGAACCATTTTATGAAATCTACTTTGTAATAACTTTTTCATGTGGAACTTAACGATTTTGTCCTAAATTATATAAGATATTAATATATGATATTTAGCAAAATATTTTAATATTAAAAATAGTAGAATATATACTTTTTACAATTAACTATAGTTTTTTTTCAAACATCTTTAGAATATATATAAAAATAATATTTATAGTTCTTCTTTTAATATAGTATTTTATTAATTAAATTATTGTTGAAAGTGTATGCACGTAAAATTTGATTAGTTAACTACCATAATTTGGAACATTTCGATTGAGAGAGAGGGACTATAATTTACGGTTATTATACTTTTTAAAGTATTCAATAATGATATAAGTTATTTGTGTTTATCTCTTAATTTAAAACTTAATCCTACCTTAAGTGTAATCTTTGTTAATTACTTATATTTGCCAACATGTACGACACAAAATTAAATGAGAAACAAAAAAATATATGTTTTATCTGATGAATAAAATTTAAAATAGTGAATGATAAATGGTAAAAAATGTCAATAAATAATAAATAATATTATAAGAATAATATTTAACTTAATAATTAAGCCTGTTTTATAATAAAATTTGAATGACATAATAAATTATTAGATGTGTATAATAAATTCTTAAGGAAAAATATAGGTTAAAAGTAAATTTAATATAGTAATATTTCCACATAAAAGACTCAATATGCATGAGTGTGCTTTGTTGGGGCCACAATCTTTTCCATGACATCATCACTTTTAGCATTGATAAAAGTCTTTAAAATTCTTAAAATTTACAAAAATATGTGAGGATTTACCAAGTAAATAAAACTTATATTAGGGGTAAATAGAAACAAAAAATTCATGTGAGGACTACAAAATTTGAGATCCACTCTTATATATAGTAGTAATATTGTAATTTTTATCGAAAAAATTCCAATTTGATCTGCTTTGCCAACACCTAGCGCCGGTTTAAAAAATACTTCTTAGTATTAATTTCGTGAAAAGATGGTACTTTAAGGCCTCATTTGTTTGCGGTTAATGGGGGGTTTGAATCTGAATCATTTAGATCTCAGCCTATTAAGTGCATTTGATTTTTTAAAAGATTTTATCACTTATTGGGTTTGGAAACATCTGATTCGCTCAGATCTAAAAATGAGTCTTAAAGTTATTCAGACCTCAGACACACGCCTTTTAATTTAACGCTTCTTCAAACCACGGATACAATGAAATGCATTTCTTCACAAATCTCCTGCTATTGACTGTTATTTGTATGATAAACAATATTAATTCTTATGATTTTTGTCAGAATCAAAAGTTTCCATCTCTTCTTTTTGTTCTTCTACTGAAGAGGCGTTTTCTTTATATGGGTTGCCATGGAAAGTGATAAGTACCATGAAAACACCCATATTTTGTTTGGCACCAAAGAATTACGATGAAATTTATGAAAAAATGTTATCGTTAACCTTGACTGATTTTTGGATCTCTTATTGTTTACAATTAATTATCTTATTTATATGGCAAATTTAGATGGAATTTTTTTTTTTCCGTTCTAATTCTAATGGGTCTGTGTGAAACCCATCACATAGGAGAGATGGGGAAGAAAGGAGAAGGCGTGGGTTGGGGGAGCTCATATTTTTATCTAATTTTAAATGCTCATTTTTTTAATTTTATATTAATATTTTTTAAATTATTTTGTTGATATAATATTAATTACTATTTTATTTAAATTTTATATGTCATAATTTTAAAACAAAAATAAATTATACATGCTCAGATGTTGAAAAACAAACAATCTTAATCATTCAGTTTCAGATCTAAGGACGACATCTTAATCATTTATATGTGTATTCAGATTCAAACGTTTTAATTTTAATGAAAATAAATGCAATCTAAATCCGCAGAGACAAAATCATTTTTACTCGTAAACTTTATCCACATGAAAAAGGTTACTTTTTTCACTTCCCTCAAAAGGTCTGTCAAATGGCTCTGCACTTGTAGCCTACAAAGGGAAAAAAACATAAGTAGCTTCTATGCATGCAAGCACCAAAGCAGTGGCCCTACTTTAATTAACTCAATTTCCAATGGAACAGTCTAATAAACAGACCTATTCTTTTTTTTTTTCTTTTTGAAATTCTACATCCTGTTTTTTGTTTGTTTGTTTTATTTTGTTATTTGTATGAGATGGACCTGCAGAAGAATCCAACTGAAATAAGAGTGAAAATCACTTCTTTGACTTGCAAAGCAGACGATATTAGCAACAATATATGACTTCTTCTACAAAATCTTGAAAACATGGTTCACTTTATAGTCATGAAGATAATGTCAAAAAAGACTCCCAAGTTTAGCAATTATAGATTAATATTTCAATTTTGGTACCAAATTTTGCCAATAATAAAATTAGAAGTTTGACTACAATAAATGATATTAAATACTCATAACAACTTAACAAGTAGAACAGGTTACCTTTAAAATAAGGCGGACACTTTTCTATAATAATTTAAATTATATTACACTGTCAACATCAAATCTTATAATTAGAAGGAGGCGAAAAAAACTTAGGAGTAATGCTTTTGGTTTCAAATGTCGAACTAAACATATCTTCAGATTAATATAAAACATTGACACGTTCAATTTTGTAAAATTAAAAAAAGGAAAAACACGTTTAAGCTGCACAAATTTCCACCCACTCCAATAAAAAGGGACGTCCGAATGGCATTTAAGAAAGTCGAGGCAAAAATAATCTTCTCCAACTCTTAAAATAGTATAATTAGTTCATGTAATTAGAAATAAAAAAGGGAAGAAAAGAAAAAAGAAAGAAAAAAGTTTGATTTACAAATTTACCATCGAATGCTAGGCTATGATCCTATCATGTACTCTATCTGTCCCAATTTAAGTGTTTTAGTTTGACCCTGCATAAAATTAAGAAATAAATAAAGCTTTTGAATCTTGTAATCCTAAATTAAAGATGTGTTTTTTTACTAAAACATCATTTAAATCTCGTGATTTTGAACTTGTCACGTAAAATATTTGAATTGTCATTTATCAATTTTTTTTTTTAAAACTCATTTTAAGACAGATAAAAAAAGTAAGACACTTATATTGGGATGAAAAAAGTACTTAAACGTGCTTGGCCAGAGAATTTTTTACTTTTTTTCCGGATTTTTTTTCACTTTATTTGAAAATTCCAAATACAACTTGAATTATTTAAATTCCAAATACAACTTGAATTATTTGGAATACACCTCAAATCTTGTTTTCATTTTTTTTTTCATTTTCAATACATTTAAACAACCAAATATTATTTGCAAAAACTATGATGAAACACAATTCCATCTTCAACTCCTACTTCAAAATTTCCGAAAACTTGAAAAATATTTGATTTTTATGGCCAAACGCTTGCATAATAAGTTTTCACCAGAAAAATAAACAAATCATCTAATCCCTACTTTTACATGAAAAGTAAAAAAGAAAAAGAAAAATTACTTCGAGACCTGCGTCTGTCCAGACCTTTGACTCATAGGTGAAAACAAACAAATAATCTAATTTAATAAATATAATAAAATAAAACAAAATAACAAGGGGTTCTATTAATTGAACAATCTCTTCTCATTCATTCACATCTTTCTTATTACTCCATTAACACCCCCCCTTCCCTTTCTTTCTTCACCCAAAATTTCTCTCTTTTCCCACATAACTCATCAACAAAAATTCACAAAAAAATTATACAAATCAAGAATATGGGAAATGGTTATAACCAACATCATCAACAACAACTTTATCACCATATTCGTAATGGAAACCACAGTTTTTTCTTACCAATGCTTTGTAAACTTTCCATCAAAGATGTAAAATTACAAAACACCAAAAACCCTTCATCTTCAAATAATATCTCTAGTGATAATAATGAACCTTGTTCACCAAAAGTAAGTTGTATGGGTCAAGTTAAAAGAAACAATAGAGTTATTGGTTTTCCAACACCCATAACTGGTCCAGTAAATCCAAAAGTGAAATACCCAAAGATCAAGAAATTGTTTTCTGGTAAGAATAGAAGTAGTGTTACTGTGGTTAAAGAGAGCAGTAAAATTAATATTAGTGAATTGGATCCACCGTTACCAGTGGTGAAAAAGGTAAAAACAGTGAGTGAAGATGGTGGATTATGGAAGAGGAGATCTGGTGGGGCCACATTGAAAAGTTTGCAGATCCAACAAGTTCATTTATCTACTGATAAAAATTTACTGCAACCAACTACTGTCTAGTGAGTTTTTTTTTTTTTTACTGTTTACAAAATTTAGGATTTTTTTGTAAATGATTTTTTTTTTCTTTTTCACTTTATTTAGTGTAATGAATAAAAGAATTAGATCTCATAGCAATTTTATTTGTGTTTTTTGTTTTTTCTTGTAAATTATTTATCTTCTCTCTCTGGATGAATTTGAAACATTAATCATGATAATATGGTAGGGTAGGAATAACGTGTTTGGTAATCCCGATAGCTTAGAATGAGATTTTGCAGTACTTGGAAATTAGGGATAAATACAGTTTCTAATACCATGCCAAAAAGCAGTTCAAGAGGGTTTTTATTTTTATTTTTTTTCTGTTCAAGAGTTAAAATTTAAAATTTATAACTTTCGCTAAACTTTCTGGTATAAATTTAATTTTTTTGAACTTTCATATTGGTTAAAAAAAAAAAAAAATCGTATTGCTGGAGTATATAAACAAAAGGAAAGGAAATACATATTCTTGAGTTTAAAATGTTTGGTGTTTATCAATGAATTGTCTGAAGGAAAGGAAAGGTGATTTTTTTTTTTTTTTGCTTTCAAGTCTTGATGATAGAGTTACTGATAATTTTTGCTAGATAGCATGTGTTTCGTTGAATAATGGTTTATCTTATAGCATGTGTTTCAAAAAAAATTGAATCAATTTTTTTTTAAATTATTTATGCGTTTGAACATAAAGCTTTTTGCCTCAAAAATGTGCATCTTACTCGATAATTTTTTTGGTAGAGAGATAGCGTGTATAAACAATTTATAGTGATTTTAGAGTTATAAACAAAAATGATTTTAGACAACTAAAATAGTCCCAAATTGAGGATTTGTTATGTATATATATACATGTATAAAATTGATTTATGTTTTATTAAATTTGTAAGAAGAATAGGTTTATTACAAATTATTTACCATGAAATGGAAATGGACATCCTATTTTACCCTTTCTCTGTATTTTACTCTTCAAATGAAATCACAAAAAAAGTAAAAATGAAAACACAATTACATACACACTCCAACTAAAGCGAAAATTCTCAATGGATTATACATGTTTAGCCGGCATGACATAGATACAGTAGACAGTCAGGTCTCTTGCAACCAGTTACCCCAATTGATTGGGGAGAAAATACTAGTCTAACTGTTGGTACGAATATGCTAGTAGATGTTGGTACGAATATGGATAGATAAAGGATTATTTATTAGTATAAGTAACAACCATTTGAGTTGATCCTTACACAGATGCACTTAACAGGTCACTATAAAATAAGACAAATACCTTGTTACGATAGATAAAAATGAATTGATAAGATTTGACGATGTAAGATGCTTTTATACCGACAATGTTAATAGACATATAAATTATCGAATTTGTGTTCATAAGTGTAAACTATAACGTAAACTACATTTAAAAAAAAAGAAAAGAGCATAAATTTGATGGATAACGACAAGCATATGTGGAAACAATATTGTTGACCCCACCAACCAAAGTAAAAGGACTTGACATCCAGTCAAATTAGCAGAGTCAAGTCTTTTTGAACATGCGGTAATGATGGTACGTAAGTTTGGTAAATATTTTCGGTTTTAAGTATATGTATATACTGATATTAAATTATTTTAGCAAAATTATATTATAGCAGATATTTACTTTTTTTTTCCATCTTATTAATCATTGGTTATTTTAGCAAGTTATTCGCAAGTGCCTTTCAAATGGCCGTAACTAAACTCATCTTCTTATGGTAACTCAGTTTGGTCAAACAGATATGCTCTGAATTGAGTATTCTCCGGTCTCAGTTATGTCCATGGGCGGATCTAGTCATTGCCCAGACCCGAACACCCTGGGCAAAAAATTAGAGTATATATTTAGGGTAAATTTTTTGTGTTAATGTACATATATTAACTTTTGAACACGCTTTTTACGAAAATGCAAAATTAGCTTCAAGTGGTTCAATTATTTTTCCGAACACCCTGAGTGAAAATCCTGGATCCGTCACTGGTTATGTCTGGGTTTCTTCTGAAACCAATTGTCCAAAATGGTCAAGTGCTAGTTGCACAATCTCTTTAAATTCACATCATTGTGCTTTCCAGTGTTACTAACTTTGGGAATTAAGGTGAGGAATGTGAAACAGAAGGGAAAGAGAACTACTATTATCACTCTACTTTGATACTTCTTGAAATCTAAATAATCAGGGCGTCATGCGAAAGTTAATAATATGCAAACCTTAAACACGATAAATCAAATAACAAAGAAAAACATATTAAAGAGACATAACATTCTAATATTATTTGATCAATTGATCTACATATGAAAAACTAATATAAAAATATAAAACCTTTTGAGAGAAAATTCTCCCCTTAAAAAAAAAAACTCTCTTAACGACTATATTGCGGATCTTTATTGTGTTATGTTATATGAGAAGGATTCTTCAATTTATAAAGGTTTAAAACCTTTTCCTCCAAGAAAAGGACTAACCAAATATGGAAGAGAATTATATTTTCCTTTCAGGAAAAATAAAATGATTATGGTTATACTTTGACTTTCCTTCAAGAGAAAAGTAAAACCCAAATATGGTAAGAAAATCAGGGCAAAACCCTAACAAATCTCCCATTTTTGCCTGGATTTTCTTGACAAAACTTGATCTGTCTTCTTCACATAATCTTCATCACTGCTTGCCATGGTTAAAAATATGTTAAAAATGATTTAAAAAATATTTTATTTTTATTTTTAAAGATGCAGCAGCAGGAATGTTGAAAATATGGTTGAAACTTCGTCTCCACATGTAGCACTTCAGAATCTTTTTTTTTTTTTTTAACTCTTCATTATCGCCAAATTGGTTGCTCTTGATTTGAACCCGCCTTGAACCTGTCTTCAACCTCGTTAAACCATTGGTAACCATCGGCTCCGATACCACTTGTTGTTAAACACGATAAATCGGATAACAAATTAAAGAAAAATATACTAAAGAGACATAATATTCTAAAATTATTTGATCAATTGATCTACATATGAAAAACTAATATAAAAATATAAAATCTTTTGAGAGAAAAATTCTCCCTCTAAACAAAACTCTCTTAACGACTACATTGCGGGTGCTATTGTGTTATGTTGTATGAGAAGGATTCTTTAATTTATAGAGGTTCAAAACCTTTTTCTTCAATTTATAGAGGTTCAAAACCTTTTTCTCCAAGAAAAGGACTAGTCAAATATGAAAGAGAATTATATTTTTCTTTCAGGAAAAGTAAAACGATTATGGTCATACTTTGACTTTCCTTCCGGAAAAAAGTAAAACTCAAATATGGTAAGAAAATCGGGCCAAAACCTTAACAGTACTTGCTATTTAGAAAGTATGGGTCACATTTGTTCACCAGTAATAGTCCTGCTTCATTCCGTGCTAGTTCTTTAAGAGGGAAAAAAAAGGTACACCAATAGAATGTTTGGTCTTTCTACCAATAATAGTAATAAAAAATGTTTGGTCAAACTTTTTGGGCTTAATGCATTTGCGATCCCTAAATTTATCCTTTTTTTCTATTTTGGCACCTCAATTAAGTGTTGTTTCTACTGAACTCCTGAACTTGGCCTCAAGTGTGTCTATCAAACACAATCCGACTTATATAACATATATAGTTAGTTTTAATTTTTTTTAGCCTTGCGCGTGAGTGTCAATGATATCCTATGTGGAAAATTCAACCAATTAAAACACCCATACACATCAAATATTAAGTTTTGGTTTTGATTTTTTGACGATAATGAAGAGCAACTATCATATATGTTATGTAAGTCGAATTGTGTTTGATAGACATGTTTGAGACCAATTTCAGGGGTTCAATAGGAACAATACTTAGTTGAGGTGCCAAAATTGAAAAAAAGAGCCAAGTTTAGAGAGCTGCATATGCATTAAGCCAACTTTTTGAAAAGTATTTTAAAGAAAAATAATTTGTATTTGTTTAGTAAATTTGAAATCAGTTTTACTAATATTAGTGTAGAATTATTACTTGCCCAAAGTCACAAAAGTACCAAATTTTGCCCATATCCCTCCTCGCCGGGCTATCTTTAGCTGTTCTAAATTAAATCACGCATCAAAACAAAAACAAGAGAAGAAAGAAAGAGAGAAAACAAAATTTGTTTAAGAAATAGTACAATATCTATAAAGTAAAAGCATTTGCCTTTTTGGGTGTGTTTTGGTGTGAAGGAAAAATATGTCCGCAAAAATATTTCTTTTAAAAAATAAATAATTTTCTTACTTATTTTTTGATGTTTGTAAGCCGAAAATATTTTTTCATTAATATTTATAATAATTTAGACACACATTATGAGTATGGGATTGAGGAAGCCCGGTGAGGAGGGATATAGGGATTGGGGGATAGGGGATGGGTGGGGAGGGGATAATAAGCATGAAATGCATTTACGAAACTTGTTTTGCCTATTCTCATTAGGAAAATTAATTTTCTGGTTTTCAAGGAAGCTATTTCCCTAGAAATATATTTTTCGGAACATTATGACCGATCAAACATGAAAATAGTTTCTAAAAAATTTCAAAAAATATTTTTCTCCTTACCAAGCACACCCTTAGTTCTTACTATGACCTACAATATTATATTGTTTATCTTTTGGATGGGTTTATCCCATTTCTAAAAGGTTGCCATGAACTAAATACTTAAATAAAAAATTCTGGAAAAGAAACCAGGAAAGAAAAGACTCGATAAGGAAATTATGTGTCTGGTCCAGCGCGCGCTGTTACTACCACTTTGGATATACAATTTAAATTTCCACACGGAGTAAAAAGTACTCAAAATCTTGTCTGAATTGTCTCGTCAAAATACAACTCTTTTGTACAAAGAGCTACATTACAAGTAGAAAAATACAATGTAGAGGAGCTCGTGATCACAATTATTCCACTATTATAAAGCATTTTCGCCTTCCTTTCCTCTTCATATCCACAACATCAAAAGTTCTTTGAAGGAGGAACGAAAGAGTACCTTGTCCTTATGTAAAACTTAAAAAGTTGTATGTCCTTTATCCTCAGAGGTTTGTTGATTCGCATGGTACAAACAAGGCAGAGACTAAATTGTAAGAATTCTTTATGCAAGAATTGGTTTTTCCAACTAAGGCCAACAAAAAGTTGTGTCATTGTCGTGTAACGACCGCTAGGTCGTTATGGGGGTTCTGACCATTGTACCCTTGAAATGAGCTAATAATAACTCAAAGATGTAGAAGTCTAAAAATTGGAACTAGAATTGTTTGTTGTTCTTTGTGTTTTGTTGAAAAACTTGCTTTGTTCCGTTAGGGGGTGACATAGTAAAACTAGACCTCCGAGGGGAATTCCGAGGCAACGGGTGAGTCCGTAGAGTGTTTTTATGTATATGTGCATGTGTGGTTTGCGTCTGTAGGGCCTCAGATTGGTGTTGGGATTTTGAGTGAAAAACTCGAGCTACTGGTCAAAATGGACCACTACAGCGGTGAGTGTACCGCTATAGCGAGTCCGCAGTAGCGGGGAGGTGGTCGCCGCTGTGGAGCGGGAAAGTTTAATGAGGTCTGCAATAGCGGGACCTTTCCCGCTATAGTGGGACCGCCGTAGCGAGAAGTCGACCGCTGTAGCGGTCGATGGGAGACAGAATCAGCGTTTTATATTCTTTATTCCGAACTCATTCCCCACATAACCCCAACACAGTTTCTAAGAACACCTGTGGCAATTTTCTAAGACTAGGGCTAAAACACTCCTGAAAGGTAAGTCTCAACTCTTTACTTTGTTTATTCCATCATCATCTTAAGTTCTGTGATTAGTTTAAGGTTCTCTAATGGTGAATGAAAGGACTAAAGCCCTAGAACTTAAGAAACCCTTGAATAATGAATGGGTTAGTGATTTTATTGTTGTTTATTAATCTAAAGTTATAAATTATCACTTCCTAGGCTGAGAATTCAAGTTCTAATAGATGAGAATGATGTATTGAGACTTAGGGTTCCATAAAGATGGTAACTTTAGCATAAAAACTGTTTGAAAGGAGATGAACTGGTTAGAAAGCCATTAAAAAGGGTAGGAATGGTTGGGTTCTCTTTTCCCTATTGTTGTATTGTTTGAGTAGATGATTCGAATACTCATGTAGTGCTATATTTTTAGATTTGAACGTTTCGAGGCGTTGGAGAAAGGAAAAGCCCACATGGAATAACTTGCATTGTTCCAGTTCTGCGTTGAGTTAGGTTACGGTCTACTTGAGTTAGATTTTGATTAGTTGATTGTATATGTGATACGTCCAAGTGCTTTTTGTTTTGATGATTGTCAAACTGATTCAGAACCAGATAGAAACCTGGTCTGTGATTTGCTCTCTATGCATCTTGCACGGTAAAAAGCGTAAGCTTGTTGTAAACGCTACTGTTGCCACAAGTACAACAGTTGAGCTAGCCCATGCCTTAGGTTAAATATTGAATAAGTGGTCTCTGTCCATCCCACATACTTCCCACTATATATACAACATGTTGCAACATATTAGGTATCACTTGAAAAACCTAATCTAACTTGTGCAAAAGCTGCCGACGCAAGAATTTAAGTGATCGCAAGAACAAAGTTACTTTTAAACTGAAGAAACAGATCCTGATATGAGTTTAGTTTATGTTCTTTAGGTTGTTGTAAATCTTTGTTCATTTGTGCTTAAACTGAAAACCTACTCTTCTTGGTTTGAGAAGCTGTTTGTAGGTATTTAAAAGTCTCAAAGTTAGCTTGCTGGAAATATGTTTTCACAAGCTCTTGAGTAGTAAACTAGGCTAGAGTTAGTCTAGGTGTATTAGTGGTCCTTAGCTAGAGTTAGCTAAATAGAGTGGTTTACAATCGAAGTATTGCAAGTGTAGAGGGACTACGGGGGTTAGTTCCTAGGTTACATAAGCGTTATTGTAAGGGTGAGGGATTATGGGAGTTAGTTCCTAGCTTACAATAGAGTTGTAACCTGAAGTTGCTCGATTAGTGGAGTTGAAATCCTACTGGGGTAGGTCGTGGTTTTTAATCCCTTGAGCAAGGAGTTTTTCATGGTAACATCCTGTGTCCTTCACTTACTGCATTGCATAAGGGAACTGGTACTCAACCAGGTCCCTCATATATTGTTTGGTGGACGGACAACCTCTATCAATATGTTTGTGAAATTGATAGGAGAAAGCATGATTAGGTCTTCGGACATAAAGTGTGTTTGGGATTTCCTAAGTTTGATATTGATTGATTGATTACGTGAGGAACAATTATGATATGATAAAGAAGAAGTTAATGAATACTCTTCTTGTTGACTTGGAGTAATCCCTTATTCATGCTATTGATGAATTGATTCTTGAGTGCTTATATGACTTGTGGCATGGTGACTTATGTTCCCTAATATTGATTTATTGATTGTTCACATTCCTTATTGATTGTTGGAACGGAAATACATTGAGATGAGAAAGAATATATAAATATGAAAAGGCACATTTGACAGGGGGTGAGGATGTGGCCTAGTTATGGGCTCGTGATCCGAGGTCAGTTTTGGAGCGAGTGGTACATGGACACCATGGGTCCCCTGTAGGTCATGGCTATTTGGGAAAACAATACCATTTAGCATGTGTGTACGGATATGTGGCAGAGTTGAGATAATTCATGAGTTACGGTTGTGTTGGTGATGACATGGATTGAGTTACTTTTTATTGATTGTTGTTTGTGTGGGCTTATCTTATTTCTTTGTTGGATGATTCTTGTTGATAATTTCCTATGGTTTTGTGCTGTTGTGCCTATTTGTCTATTCTATTGATTTTATGCATGATACTATCTTATGGCCTATGATATCTACCGGTACATAGTGTTTGCACTGATACTACCTTCTTTGCATTCTTTCGAGTGCAGATTGTGATCTAGAGACATCTGGACCTATATTTAGAGTGAGGTCGGTTTAAAACGTATTTGAGGGTGAGCTCCTATCCATGCCAGGCCGCCTGAAAATCTTCTTTTGTTGATGTCTACTTTCATTCCAGACATTACTTATGTTATTTCAGACAGTTGTTATTTCCTTAGACAAATTATCTTTTAGAGTCCTTGTATGATGACTTTCAGATCTTTGGGGATGTAATAGTTAGATTTTCGCACTTTTATTATCGATGGCATGACTAGACATAGTTTATGATTTTTAATTCTGGTTATCGCTTACAATTGTTTTAAAATGATTTGATAATCGGGTAAGGGGATGGTTCGCCCACTAGGGAATTTGTGTCGGTGCCACTCACGGCTACTTGGGTCGTGACATGTCGGTTTGGTCAACCTTTCAAAATCTTGCTTATTTTGAAAAATACTTTCTATCGGAAGTGCTTTTTGGAAAAAGTACTTTCGGTGAGTAGCAGGATTGACTAATCAATTTGGAAAGCATTTTTCCAATATTATAGCTGTAATTTGCTTTTGACTATGGTTCCAAAAGTTCTTGTGAGGAAAAACTGTTTCTTTAGCTTCTGAAAAATAAGTTTTGCTACTACTCAAAAGCATCTATTTTTCTCTAAAAGTCTGGTCAAACACCTCAATTTTCTAAAATAAGCACTTTTGGCTATCCAAAAAACTTGGCCCAAGTGGTTATTAGTCGGGGATCAAGAATTGGTTTTTTCCACTGAGGCCAACCAAAACTTGGAAAAAGTTGGGCAGGATGGGTAGTGACTCATTGTTTAGTCTATTTTGATTCAATTCATATTAGCCAAGTATTTTTTGGACGAGTTAATGACCTTCACATTTATTAATGGGGATCTGTCATAAATAACACTATTTATGTCCGCAATAACAAGTTATGATGATATTATTGAGTTTTCAAAATATAGTAACAAATTCCAACATATCATACAGGATACACATACACTAGTGGACATGCATACATACGTAATATTTTTTTGTAATAATTTTAAAGTATTGCTAAAATGGGTATTTAGTGAACTTAAGTCGTTAAATCACGTATTAATTCAGACCATTTTTTACTCGGACAATTGGTGTATATATATATATATATATATACCACCACTAGTAACTATTGGCATTATTTTAGCCAAAGATTACAACAACAACATACCCAGTTGAATCCACAGTGTGGGGTCTGGGGAGGGTTAAATGTACGCAGACCCCACCATGGTAGGGAGGTACATTTAGAAAGATCCTCGGCTCAAAAGAAAACAAGAAAACAAGGGGAGAAAAGTCAGTACCGACAAACAAATCAAAGCAATTGAAATTCAAAAAGTTTGGCAATGAATAACTAATCCCGATTTACTCCAAGATGGACAAAAATATTGGAGAAACTCCATTACTACCCCACATGGGGTTCACATGTGAAAATTATCGAATTTCACCACAACCAGCAGTAAAATCTTCTCAATTCATCCTTAAGACAATCTCATCAAAATTACATCAATGTTGAAATCGCAATAGAACTCGAATCTCAAAAGTTTTAGTAGTTATTTTTGAGTGGGTGTGGTTGATATTTGTTGGCAAAATCTAGACAGTGCTATACACACAATTTTAGGAAGATTGAGGGTGATTCGAACTAGTTTAAAGTAAAAAATCATAGCTAAAATCTACGGAAAAAACTCACCGCGGCGATGTATATATTGGATATTATATCGTGTATATTAGTATATATCACACAAATCTGTTCACGGATATACGCAAATATATATGATATACAAAGGACACAATGATATATGTGTGAAGATATATACCAATATACAAGGAGGTATACTGATCTACAAGGGATATATATAGGGAAAAGGGTCAAATTTATCCCCGTACTTTGAACTAAGGGGCAAATTTACCCCTAATACTTTAAACTTTTCACCCCTAACCCTACCATTATCAAACTTTGCAAAAATATGCCCAGCCCTAACGGCATGCTGACTGGCTGCCCAGGTGGCTTGCCATGTCAGCCACCTAGGCAGCCAGTCAGCATGCCACGTGGAAAATATTTTTTTTAAAAATAAAAAAACTGATTTTTTAAAGAAATAATAAAAAAAAAGTATTTGTATAATTCTTTTTAAAAAAGTATGTTTTGTATAGGGACCTATCATCATTTTGTCTTCTCTATACCATAATTTTTCTGTACAAATTTACTATGTTTTCTTCATTTTTATAGTAGAATGAATTAAAATGTAGGGAAAAAAAAATTAATGCCTAATAACTAAATGTTTGATAAATAATTGAATTTCTTATGAGGAGATATTGAATTTTCGGAAGGATAAAGTACGTATATATACATATTAAAGAGAAATATTTACGAAACTTGACGATAGTTTTCTATTTACAAAACGTAACATTACAAATCCTATAAAAAACATACTTTTTTAAAAAGAATTATACAAATACTTTTTTTCTATTTTTTTTAATTTTTTTTTATTTCTTTTAAAAAATTAGTTTTTTATTTTTATTTTTTTAAATTATTTTTTAAAAAATAAATAATTTTCCACGTGGCATGCAAGCCACCTAGGCAGCCAGTCAGCATCCCGTCAGGGCTGGGGGTGTTTTTGGAAAGTTTGATAACGATAGGGGTAGAGGTGAAAAATTTAAAGTATTAGGGGTAAATTTGCCCCTTAGTTCAAAGTAAAGGGGTAAATTTGACCCTTTTCCCATATATGTGAAGATAGACTAGATCTTCCCAGCGTACCTTTTCCCATATATATATACCTTTTCCCATATATATATATATATATATATATATGGGAAAAGGTACGCTGGGAAGATCTAGTCTGTCTTCAACCCTGTTTCTTAAAATGAAAATGAGCTCAAACCTACCTGAAATAGCCTCCAAACATCTCCGAAATTTATATTCAAGTTCTTTAAGATGTTCCCGACAAAATTTAATATTACAAAATGAATAAATTACAAGGTCAATTAAAGAGTTTGAAGCAAACTATTGAGACGAATTACTCTCACAAGTTTGAACTCAAAAGACAGACTCTCTCTCTCTATATATATATATAGCAGTGGAGGCACTGATATGTGATGAAAATGATGAGGAATTGGTAATGGTTGTACGCTGCCAATTGCTTTAACGGGCTATTGGGTGCCATTGTGCCAATAACGAGAAATTGGACTATTTTATGTTGTTTTCTAATGCATGGTTGTTATAAAGTGCCAAATTTCGTTTTAATTCGTCCAAGTTCAATCTATACGCCCATTTAACACCTCTACTTTCAGCCAAACATTGTAAATACTTTAAGCTGAAATGATTTATCATATCCCTCCAAGATTATTGTGTTGGTCCTTTCCATATTAAGGAGTTTGCAAAGAGGGAAGAAAAAAGAAGACACTTTCTCTTTATTTAAAGATTGGTCTAAGGGAGTTGAATGGGTGATGAGTTAGTTATACATAGAATTTTTCCATTAAAAAGGAGAAGGCTGCTTTGGAATCTCATGTACATGCCTGGAAACCACTTAGCTCTTTGTAAAGCTTCAACTATACAAGTTTATCTTTCACATGAAACCCACTTCATTGTCTTTAGCAACCTTCTCGTTCCTCAATTATTGATTCTGAATTATTGTTTTCCAACCAAAAAAAAAAAAAAAAAAAAAAAAAAAAAAAAAAAAAAAAAATAAAAAAAAATAACCACATAGGAAAGATGAAAAAATGACTTCTCCTTCCAAAAGATGGGAATTATGCCATACACACTCGGAACTCAGTGACAGGCTATTTTGTTTGTGCAAGTTGCAAATATTTTTACTGGATTCTCTACCTTGTACAACAAATTGTTATCGTAGAAGTAACGCTCATCGGACACTTTTTGATCTTTGCCTATCTGGCTTAACTGATTAAAAGTTGATGATAAGCATCAAGTGCTAAAAAGTATTTAGATGTTGACGTTGATCTTATAAATATGGTTACATGCATGCTTGAGCGACTCAATAAAATTAGATGCCTAAAGCCATATTTTTTTTTTTGTAAACTAGAGAACCCGCAGCCGCTACCCTCTGGGTAAAACTCCCCTCCGGGTGTAATAGCCCGCAAATCACACAGGAGATGTAAATTGCACAAGTCAAGTCCCATGCGACGAGCTCAGACCGAGAAGGATGTTGGCGAGGGGAATTGATCCAGGTCTCCCATGTGGAAAACCACTCGCTGAACCAACTCAGCACCCTTGCGGGAATCTTTCGAGATTTTTTTTTTCTTTTTTCTTTTTGACTTCCATCAATATTTTCATTTAATAATCTTTTTATTACGTGTTTTCTCTCTTTTCAAAATGACAACATAGCCGATCCATTAAATCTTTCTTGAGACGTTGTTTATAGACCTTCTGTTTGAGATTGTATTAAAGTTCCAATTCTTCTCTATTTTCTTAATCTTGTGGAACTTGATTCATATTTTCTAGTTTACATAATTGAGTTCTAATATATAATAAGAAATAAATATACACCTATAAAATAATAATATAAAAATAACAAATTTAAATGAAAAGAAAAGATAATAAAAACTATAATAATAGCACCTGATTCCGGAAGTTGATAACTTGCCATTAGAAGAAAAGTGGGCATTGCTATAATGCTTGAAAAACTTAACGATAAATAAAAAAATAATATCCAATTTAATATATTCAATACTCTTGCCCTTGTCTTGTTTTAGAGAGAATGTAAAATTTAGTAGGAGAAAATTAAGATATGATATACACATTTTATTGTAGGATAAGAAAAAAAAGTTAACTGTGGTGTGAATGAATTTCACTAGGTTCGCAGATGGGGCCTTAAACGGTAGGGGCTTAAAGTCTTTGCCTTAGCGGTTTGAGCCTTTAGCCGGCCTTGACCAAGATCTTAGATATCTATCGCGTCTTTGGTCGAGATAGATATTACATGCTCGAGAGCCGTCTCATATATATGAGTGGTTGTTTATTTGGACGGCGGGCAAATGATATCATGTATCAACCCGACACTTTTTACTATCACCAATGACAATAACCTGACGCGACATGAGGAGAAGCCTCCATGGTGAGACATGGCATAAGTTTTTTTTTCTTTTTGTCTTTTCCAAAAAGAGAGCCCTTCCACAATTCATTATGCACACACCAAAAGCATTAAACATGAAGTAAAACAACCAAAAAGAGAGCCCTTACACAAATCATCAAGATTCACAATTCATGAGGAAAAAATGTGTTCAGCAAAACGCATAATCAAAAAATCAGCAGTTGCGTTGCTTCTTTGTTCTTCTCTTTCTTGCTGCTCAACCATGACCTCGATAATATTATAATATCTTTACTGGTGGTACATTTCCCAGTGGTGGATGGGCATCAAGATCAGTAGCAAAACTGAGGCCAATGGAGTTGGAATCCAGAAGCTAGTAACTTGTCCAAAGATTCTGGCATGCTGCCACAACTGCCAACTAGAGATTGAACCGCAGATTAAGAAAGTTGGAATCCTTATCCTTGCTACAACATTCTGGATAGTACAGATAGCCTTCAATTTTTGTCATATTCTGAGGACTGGCTTCCACATCTTTTCCTAGATAGCCTTTAATTTTTGTAGCTTCTACTTTTGGTCCATCTAGATTCAATCCCTCCATTAATAGTGTCCAGTGAATGAGGCATGACATATGAAATTCCCTGTATCGTTGAAATAGCTACAAGAAAGCCTGGTAGATCTATTGTGGAAGAACGTTCCAACATCCGAACAGGGAAGAATTTTGTGACTGCACAATTTACAGGTTTTCTAAAAAATAACCTCCTTCAGCTTTAGTTCTTTTTCGATTTATCGGACAACCTCAAACCTTCCATCTGTTCCCCAAGAGTCACTCGTCTTCCCAAAGTTTGACGAAATTTGAAATTAACAATAGAATATGGATGTAGTGGGATAACTTCCATATTCGGTGGGATAGCTTGAAAAGCAAGCCACTTAAACCAAAGTTTCTGAATAGATGTGCCATCATCAGTAAGCCGCTGATAGATTGGAGCCAGGCCAATGAAATCTATCTTCATGTCCTCCAACTAGCATAACAGATCACATTTTTGATTTTTAGAACATTAGGAGTATCAACTGAAAATAATATTGAATCATAGAAAGGCCAAGGGTTTGGCTTAAGTAAAGTCTGATTAGCAAACTCAAGCATTTTGACATGGCAAACTCAAGTAAGTCTGATCTGCAAACTCAAGTAAGGTCAAATGACCATGAATATCAGCAGCGGTTTGGACATAAGAAGATGTTTTGAAATCTTTGTGGCACAAGCAACACCTCCAAACCAAGTTTCCTTCATCATCCCTCAGATAATGTAGATAAGTCTCTCCTAAGCGCCTTAGATTGCATATTTTCTCCTTAAGTGTGTTCTCCGTAATCGCCATCGTAGGTTTCATGAAATTATTGGGGAAAAAAAATGGAGAGTGGAGAATAAGAAACGTGTTAGGGAAGCTATATAACTTAAAAACTCAGGAGGGAAAAAATATCTAATGATGTGAGTATAACAAAAAAACTTAGGAGAGAAAAAAGGAGTTGGGCCTAATTAATATATTCATTTTTAAAGAGGAAGGAGTCCTTCTCATATAGGACATGCATTTTTCGTTACATATATGCTAGCTTAGTTGGATATAATAGGTAGGTTGCATATAAATTGTGTAGAGTAAGCCAGTGTCCAACTCTCATGGAATTAGGGAGTAAGTTTTATGTCCCCTCCCTCATTGTTTATATTTGTTTTGGAATTAATAAATTTTCCACCGGATATTCGAGTTTGGAGGCTGAGGCGATTCCTAATTTTGCTAATTTTTTTTTTTTTTTTTTTTTAGAAAATATTCTCAAGGGCGGCTCATTAAAGTCAGAGACCTAAAGTCAAGTTTTAGTATGCTTGTTCTTCATACTTGTTATTTGTAATGTAGTATTCGACTATTCGTAAATGACATAAAGTATTTAACTTTACATAATACTATTATTATTATTTATACTAATAAGAATTAATTCAAGTACTAATAAGATGTTAGCCATCTGTTTGCAATACATTAACTTGGATAGTTATTGTAAAAACTTTATTTACTAATAGTAAGATTTAAGTAATTTAATTTAAAGATTTGAAGTATTTCTAATGTTAAAAAGTAATGAGACTTTTTTTTATAAGGATTTTTCACCTGTTCATTATTTCTTCAAACTTTGAATACTATCTAAAAAAGCTTGGGGCCTCAATTTTTTGTGGTCTAATACAAAGGCTTTACTAACGTCTCCCTTGAGCTGCTCCTCCTGATGACCTGATATAGAACTGTTGAAACTGATTATAAGTATAGTTAGTGTATTTGGTGAAAATATATAGATAAACACTTTTTATGTTCAAATGATTGAAATGTCAGGAAGTTATTTACCAAATTTTTTAATTCAGTCTCAAAAAATATATTATAAATTTACAAGTATTTACCTAAAAAGGGATGAATGACGTTGAATCTTAGTTGTCAATGGATAATCTAATTAATTATTGAATTCGCAAGATTCAATCATACTCAGAAATGAACGTCGTTCAACAAAAGTATAACTTTAAGAAATAGTCTTGCACCTATCTTGAGAAGTGCCTTTGTCTCATTGTTGATTGTCATTCATTGTTCCATTCACAAACGTTTCGTGAGCAATTTACTTATATACTTATCATTACAATATTTGTGGTATAGAAGTATATAACCGTTTCATTCTCAAAGAATTGTCTTCCTAAATAGCATTTGTTTAGTCTAAAATTTGTTTATTAAAAAAATCAGTTAAATTTATTTGTTTGAGGTCTTTAACAACGAAATTAATTCAATCAATGCTATGATATGGAGTTTGAACAAGAACGTATGAAAGATATTAAACAAAATAATTATAATAACATAAAAAAACAAAGTAAAAGAGATAAGAAATCTTATTCTATCTCCAAATGATGAAACTAAATGCCTCCGAGAATTAAAACAACAAATACGAAAATAATGAACTGATCGCAATGAGAGTAAGAATGTAGTGTTATTATATGTATTGCTAAGTGTGTATTTCAATCTCTACAAATCAAGGATTTAAGGGGTAAATATAAGGCGGACCTAGCTAGCAAACTAACCCTAAGCACCATGTGGCCGTTGTGGGTGTAAGGACAGCAGACTCTGGAAGTGGGATAAGTCATGATCCCCCAAATATTGGGGTGTACGACTATCCCTAACTGCCCACTTCCGGGTGCATACGTGTGTTGATCATCCGGTCTTACGTAACGAGCATGTGTCCGGATTGGGGTGTGAAGCTCGAATGACCAAGAACCTCTTCATGCCCTTCCACAACTTTCTCAAGTTGTCACCGGATTCACATGGTTGCAACAATCTGACCTTGTAGCTGTCACGTGTACGCCTGTTTACCCCGAAATTGGGTAATAAGTTGAATTTGTAAGTGAGGTATAGGATATGTGGACAAACTTTAATCTATTTTGGTTTTTGAGGGAATATATATGTGGATTCGTGTACAGTGACTTATATATATATATGAATATATGCGTTAATAACTTGGACAAATATGTTGATATTATAGATTCAGGCTAAATATATATGTATATTATGGTACTATATCGTATTGGATGAATGAATTAAGCCAATGAACACTGCAAATCCGGACCAAAATTAGAGAGAGAGAGAACTTCAATATAATTTCTATTACAATGTTCTAGATCTGAAAAAACTTAAAAATAAAAAGGAAGCTGCCCCTATTTATAGTTTTGCTCCCATGGCTGTGATACAACATAAGCCTTTTTAGAATAAAGTAAACCTAAAAGGATAAGGTTGGGCGTACGGTCGACACACCGTACGGTCGTCGGTTGATGTGACAACATGTTGTGACGTGGCGATTTTATAACCGATTATCGAACTAATGGCCACGATCATCCCTCGGTCGTAACGGCAGGACCAACGGCCACGATCGACTTGGCCATAGAGAAATCGGATCGGCCGTGTGATGAGGAGTTTGTCCCAAATAAATCGGACCATATGATTTTCCTCTGACTTCTTCTGATGCAATACCCCGGGCCCGAAAGAGTCTTTGCGCTCGTGCTTGTTTATTCCTTCCTTGATTCCGGTCTCACCGGCCTATCATTAATCCGATTTTTGCCGTATACGAGATAGTCCCCTTTTCGGACCGAAGTTTTACCGGAGTAACGGGAAGTGGATGATCACGTCGGTGGTTCCATAAGGCCGTCCTTATTTTTTCATTTTGGCGGGAACAATTATGTCACATCCCTCTGCCATCAGCCACGTGTCTCATCCCGAACGGCTAATTTTGGTAACCGTCGTAACGCACGTCATTTCAAATCACATCTCATTAATTGTGGGACATGTGGCATCCCAGGTTGGTTGGGATGCCTTAACCGTCTCGGTTCCATGCACATATAAGGCCTTTGACCCACTTATTTCTCCATTTTTTACTTCATCTTTCTCCACTTCCAAATCATCTTCATCTCACATTTCTTGTTGATTTCATAGGTTCCCTCGTCCCAAAACTTGTTGCTTACATTGATTGCGTTAACCTTGTCGACCTTTCATCCATTTGCTTTTCGATTGAAAGTGCTCCTTCGCTTCTCACTTTGCCATTTCAAATTTTCCTTTCAAGCGCTCCTTTACTCTTTCTTGTCATTTTAACATGTTCCTTCTCCGCTTTTCGAATTGCCCGCCAATCTCCTTTTCCCGCGCTTCCAAATGTCCGCCAACACCAAAACCACCTCCCAGATGTTCCCTCGATTTCTTCTCGAGGAGCCGAGACGGTTTCTCAACCCAAGGGAAAACGTCGAGCCCACCGCTTTAGACATAGTACCATCCAAACCCAACTACAACAAAGAATTTGAAGCCGAGAAGCCTTCCTTGGTTGCGGAGGTACGATGTAAGGTGATATCCCTCGTCCATTACCGAGGATAAACTTGATTAGGTCGGCCGTTGCGGATGGGATAACCGTCGGTGCAAGTGTTCGCCCGGGCCGACGAATCTATCCGACCATAGGGGAAGGCTTCTTGTACGTTTACACCTATCCCTTTACGCTCAAGCTCGACCCCGCAATTGATCCGGTTTATATTGGAGATGTGTCGGACATATAACGTAACCACGGCCCAAATTGGTCCGATAATGCGGAGGGCCGCGCCTCGTTGGCCAACGATGCAAAAAAGAAATTCACGATGACTCATTTAATCCGCTTATATTTCCCGAGGCGATTCCGAGGGTGTGATAAAGCTCGCCAAGCGAGGCGGAACCAAATCTTTTCGAAGATGGATAAGTAGAGGGGGTTGGTTAGAGCACTTTGTCCTAGTGGTAGACCGCGGAAATTATCCCGCCGAATATATGCCCTTCCCGGAGGAGTGGAACGATAACGAAGTAAGTTTCTCGGATTCTCCCTTCAATAATTATTCTTGAATGTTTCGTCAAACCTTTGTATTTACACTTTCTCCCCTTCTCTTTTTATCAGCCGTGGCATCGATATCTCCGGCCGTACCGAACATAAATGAGTGGGTTGGAGTACTCCTCGGCCAACACACCCATGAAGAACTGACATGGGGAATCCTGTCGCGTGGCTGATGGGTTGCCCAAAATCACGGTAATACTATATTTGAATTTAGGTTTACCCAAGGGCTCGGTGGAGCCCAGGACCGAGAAACCTCGAGCAAGTCGTCTTGGCACCAATTGATTTGGCATGGTTATCCGCATTATCATTGCCAACAAAAGACGGAGAAAGTCCTCGGACAAAGGGCGAGGGAAACCGAGAAAAGGGCAAGGAGCGTCGTTCGGGCTGCAGAGATGAAGAAGAGCCCGATTTAATTATCGGGCGGTCGAGCCCCCTCCATCGAGTCTGTTCGGAGGAAAAGCCCTGGATCGCCACTTCCTTCACCGGGAAAGACCTTTCGCTCTTTTCTGCTCACAAAAGCGGGGAAAAACTCTTCCGGCTCACTCTAAGGTCAATTGAATTCGTTGAGATTTCGGTGATCTCTTCGAGGAGATTCCGCTGAGACTAGAGATCGGGCTTGGACTCGAGCTCGTCGAGGCCGAATGCGGAGTCGAGCCGATATTTGACACCGAGGCTCCGGTGGATACCGGCGCACTGCCCGCTGGGGACCCGACTTCAACATCCGAGGCACCTGCTCCTACCGAGGCCGTTGGTGCTGCTCCGGCCTCTCCTATTCCTCCTCCGAGATCGGACAACCTCGATGAAATATTTTTGAAAACCCCTCCTGCAACCGGGGAAGCTGCCGGCTTTGGACATCTCCCTATCCCTCGAGCCACGAGGGCAGTTAGCCGGTCTCATCGAGCCGTGCATGGGAGGCTGGTGCGTATCTTCTCGGCCCAAGTGTGGAACCTAAGAGGACAAGATCGGTCGTGGTCTGTCCCCAGGATCGCAACTTTTTGTCTCATCCGGTGGGAATAGCAAGCTATCTCGAGGCCTCTCATCTTGGGACCGGGATAAGCGGAAGATGGCCGAGTCCCACAGCGAGTCTCGTTAAGGCATGCACGCGGCAATCGAGTAAGTTTATCGGCCTATCCTTGTATAATTCAATGCGAATTTTAGTTTCTCGTTTAACTTCTCCGTTCCTTTTACAGAGTGTGGTGCTCGTCAATGAAGCCTTCATCCGTGCTCAGTAAGAGGTTGACGACCTTAGAGGCCAGCTGGATGCCCAGGGTCGGGAAACGGAGAAGTTCCAGCACTTTTTGCAAGTGAAAGAGGATGAATTGAACCGAGCTTTTGCCCTTACCAATCTTCAACCTGAGCTCGACGCAGCGAAGGCCGAAAATCTTCGGTTAAAGGATGAGCTGGCCGGGATGGTCGAGAAGAACCGGCTTCTAGAAGCGGAGAAGGTCGGCCTTAGCCAAGACAATGCTCGTTTTTCTTCAAGGCTTAGTGAGCTCGAAACCACTATCTCTCAGCTCCGAGGGGAGCTTGACTCGGTCAAGTCTGATGCCGTGAACATGGCCGAGAGGCATTGGCTATTTGAATCCGAGAGTGCTAAGAATAAGGAGAGAATA
The DNA here is from genome assembly GCF_029784015.1 of Lycium ferocissimum. Classification (NCBI taxonomy): domain Eukaryota; kingdom Viridiplantae; phylum Streptophyta; class Magnoliopsida; order Solanales; family Solanaceae; genus Lycium; species Lycium ferocissimum. The sequence goes on from NC_081351.1 coordinate 47,849,398, forward strand.
AGAGTGTTCGAGCGAAAAGCTGAGGACAAGGCCCGAATATGCGACGAGCTGAAAACCGAACTCGAGGAGACGGCCGAGGCTAATGATCTTCTCAAAGCCGAGCTCGAGTCGGCCACTCAATTCCAAAGAATCCTCGATGAAGAGGGGTGAATTAATGGCCAAGGCCCGGGCGGGGCCGATTCGGCGTGGCGGCCACGAGGAGTGTGGAGGCTGCCGAGGCTCATTCCACGATTGCGATGGAGTATGAACGGTGGAAGTCTCGGAGGGCCACCCTTGAGCAAGCCGAGGCTAAAAGGACCGAGAAAGAAGCCAAAAGAGCCCTCGATACTGACTCCGAAGACTCCGAGCGGACAGTGTCCGAACATTCTAGATCCAGCCACACCGGATAGACCAGGGCCTGTATTTAGCCTTTATTTTGTCTTTTGCCTTTTTGGCTTTTGTTTTTCAACTTTGTAGGAATTTCAGGTGTAAAAAACCTACATATATGAAATGTGCATTTTTCTTGTTGACTCTTTATTCTTTTGCTTGCATGCTTGTTATGACTTTTGCCCGAATTGTCGGTCCGTTATAAGGACAAGCATAGACTTCAGAGTCATTTTTTCGGACTATGCCTGTATATTGGCTTTTCTCTTCGTCCGGTACGTTTTGTCCGGGAATTTGATCAAGTGATTTTGCCCGTGGGACTTATTTATGCTTTGTGAATTCAGATGTCTCCGAATCACGTTAGGCATTTTTAGGGCCGATATTCTTTCGGTTATTCACTTATCATAGATTAGGTTCGGACTTTGAATCCCTTACCACCCCCAATTTACGATGTAGCGTCCCCATTCGAGGTGTTAAAAGATTTTGGCTCGGATTCAATGTGACACTTGTTGCCTTTGTCGAACTTATTTGTAGTGCCGGAGTAGGGTTTATGAATAAAGCGATGCGAAAATTGACGGTAATCTCCGCGGTAATCACAAGACGGATCGAAATGCAATAATCCAAATTTTTAATAATCTTTGTAAGTATTTGTACGTACGTATTATGAGGACTTTGTCCGTTTCCTTCTGTTTTTGCCGTAGCAAATACTAAGTGGACACGATTCGTTCTGATCGTTTGGTCCTTACATCAAAACCTAATACTGAAGGTCCGATTTTGGTTTGCCGTAGAAAATACTAAGTGGACACGATTCATTACGATCGTTTGGTCCTTACATCGAAACCTAATACTGAAGGTCTAGTTTTGAGGACCCAAGCACGTTAACTGCTTGTTGAGCTCCTCCGTTTTCAACTAACAGGGTAAACCTCGATGTGGGTATAGTAGTCCCCTAGTGCTTATCCGAGCTGCAAGATCGGGTAAGCATTATCAAATCCCAGCTGCCGTAGGGTGTGGCCCCGAGTTTTTCGGGCATTTGTCCTCGTCTTTATCTTGTAACACGTTGTACTTGTTGCCTCATTAAAAACCTTGCTCGAAAACCCATTTTGGGACAAAACCTGTTATACCCCGTACTTTGTACGTTGGAATATTCTAAGTTGGTTGCGACAAGTCATGGACAAGACTTTTAATTTTCGATTTCGTTGATTTTTGTTTTAATGCACAAGTTGCATATTCATCTTTTCATTGGCATGGAGTGTTAGGGGTAAAATTGGAATAAGGAAAATTTGGGGTCAAAAGTGAATTATGGAAAGTTAAGCATTTCATGAGAATTTGGGGCTAGAAGTGAAATTTTGGAAACTTTATATTTCATGAAAATGGCCATATGTGGCCATGTGTGTGGTGTGGGCCATAGGCCACATGTGTGAATTATATTTGTAGAGGACATGTATATATAGGCCAAAGGATGACCAAGTCAAGGAAGTTACTCATCTTTTGTGACTTAAGAAAAGTCTAGAAAATTGGAGAAAAAAAAGAAGGGGCAAACCGGCCACACACACACACACACACACATATATATATATATATATATATATATATATATATATATATGTGGACATGTGATGAAAAAGCAAGACAATTATCATTCATATCTCTAGAAACTTGGAGAGAAAAAAAGAAGAAGAAGAGGATGAAGAGATAGGGGTGTTCGGCCATGACCTTCAAAAATTGAAGACCATGAATTGATCAAGAAAAATTGGTTCCTTCTAGTTTTCCCACTAATTGAAGGATGCTTATTAACGTGGAAGTGTTGTTGGAAGCGATAGACCACTCGTTTTCATTATTCACCACCTTAGGCAAGTTGTAAAGTTGAAGAAGAAAGGTGAGTTTTAATCTTGTTTTTTATGTGTTACGGATAGTTCATGTGTGTTGTAGTATGTCAAAATGAATGAAATTATGGAAAT
>NC_081351.1:47851818-47861154 GCF_029784015.1 Lycium ferocissimum
CGGTTTCTCCGTTTTTCCGTTACGCCATCCAATACTCGTTATATTTCACCCAATTCAATATTAAACAAAATTTCTTTTAGCATTGTTGTACCAATCACTATAGGGACCATGATCTTTGGCGCTACACAAATTATAGAGAAAAGAGTAAAAAATACCCCTCTATCTTGAGAAAAGGGCTAAAAATATCCTCTGTTACGAATTTGGGTCAAAAATACCCCTCCTGCCATTGAAGTTTTCAAATATACCCCTCTCTTAATGGAAATCCCCGAATCCCTCAAAATAACCCGATTTCATTTTTTAAACCCATTCCATTATTTAACCCGACCCAACTAAATAATAACCCGATTTCATTTCTTTGAGAGAATCGGAGGGGAACAAGGGGATAGTATGGGTTATTATTTAGTTGGGTCGGGTTAAATAATGGAGCAGGTTTAAAAATGAAATCGAGTTATTTTGGGGGATTTGGGAATTTTCGTTAAGAGGGGTATATTTGAAAACTTTAATGTTGGGAGGGATATTTCCAAATTCGTAATGGAAAAATATTTTTAACCCTTTTCCCAAAGTAGGGGGGTATTATTTATAGTTGGGTTCAACGTCGCGCCCACGACGGGGCCGAAAACGGTAAAAGGTGTAAGGCAATGGCCTAGGGCCCCACTTTTGGGGGCCTCACTTTTTTTAACACCCTATATGTATATATTTACTACTTTAAAAAAAAAATGTATGTTAGAATTGGAAGTTTGAAGAGATATTGGAAAGAACAACAACAATTATTTCTTCCTTTTATTATGGGTGGTGAGGACCGCATTGGGGATATTTTTGGGGAAAGAATGGTAACTTCTTCCCTTTTATGGGGGAGTGGACAAGTTGAGCATAATTGGGGGAATGGGATAAATATTCCTGTTAATTGTATATTTATAGTATCCTTATTTATTTGGGTAAGTATTTTATTGTCTATATTTACTTATTTTCTTCTTTCTTTCATCACTGGTGTACTCTTATTATTATTGAAAATTTTCAATTCTCCTAAAGATCTAAACATTCTGCTGCAAAACTTAGTACTTTACAAAAGATCAAGATTTACTTTTTGGTGTCTTCTTCAAATAATCAAGCGTTGCAACAAGCAATCATTATATTGAAGCACCGCAACACTATTTCGATATCATTATATCAACTTATCAAATTCTTGAACCAGGTTTTATTGTTCTAACTTTATCTTATAATTCATTGAAAAATCGTCATTGTTGATATTCTTATTTCATAAGTAAATATTTTTGTCTTAGTTATTATTATAATTTATGCAATTTAAATATGTCAACTAGAAAATATGAATCTGGTTATGCAAAAAGAGAGAAAAAGAGAAAAAATTGAAGAATTAATTAAATCCCAAAAAGGAGCACTTGATTGATATTTAAAAAATAATAAATATATTGAAAATATGGCAGGATGTTCTTCAAATGAACAAGTCACTAATAGAGTTGAGTTAGATGATAATAACATCCAAGAAGAAAATCTAGAAGAAGTTACGGAGATATCTAACATAGTTCCATAAAATCAAAAACTCCTAAATGATTTAAATAAGTGCATCCCTAAAAATATATACGATCCAAGTCAATGGGATACCGTAGATACAAAGTTGAGAGATCTATTAGTAGAAAAGGGACCAATTAGAATAACTGACATAAATTTCTCAAAGGATAAATTCTCAATACATTTTTCTTCAACACAATATATTCAAAAATTGGCAAATGAGAAAATACATGAAAGAAAATGGTTAGTTTACTCAAAAGATTTGGATAAAGTCTTTTGTTTTTGTTGTAAATTGTTTAGTACAGCTTCTAGTACTTGTAACAGTAAACTAGCTAGTGAATGTAGTAATGATTGGAAAAATGTTAGTGCTAACAAACGAGCATATTATTAATATGGTTGCGTGGGTTGATTAAGAAATGAGATTGCACAAAAATAAAACAATTGATAAAGATGTGCAAGAACGAATTAATAGAGATAGAGAGCACTAGAAAAGTGTACTATCACGAATTATTGCCGTGATCAAAACTCTTGGGAAAAATAATTTGGCGTTTAGGGGATATAATGAAAAAACTTATCAAGAAAGTAATGTATTTTTTTTAAGACTAATTGAAATGATTACAGAATTTGATCCAGTTATGCAAGAGCATATTCGGCGAATTAAGCATTCTAAAAAAGCTAGAAAAGTAGACTTTAAATAAAAATATATATGACAAGCTTTCCATATTTTTATTTTTATTTTTAAAAAATTAGGGCCTCTCTATGAAGTTTTGCCCGAGACCCCCAATCTTATTGAGCCGGCCCTGGCTACAGCCCTACTGGCACATGTCAACGAGTAGTCATGAATGTTTATCCTAAGCTCAGCCCTAAATATTTTGGTCCCTATAAAAGTTGTGAAAAGAATTGGTCCATGAGTTGCATACCAATTGGACCTTCCCCCTCAAGCTAAGATTCATGGGCAACTTATACAAATTACTACACTTTAAGGGTTTTTTTTAAGGCATATCTATACTTTTGTTAATACATTTCGTAGCTAAAGTAGATTGTATTCGCGCGCTAGAGTAGATTGTATTCAAAATTTGGCTGAGTCAGATTTCGCTGTATTCAAGTCAGATTTCGATGTATTCAAGTCAGATGTATTCAACTAAGTTGTATTCAAGTCAAATGTATTCAACTCAACTTTATTCATTTGTAGTTACTTTTACACTGTATTCACTTTATTATATTTAAATCGGTTGTATACAAAAAAATATCCTTCAAAATACAAGCAAAAAATACTGAATTTTATACTAAAAAATTAACGAATACACTCAAATACTGAAAACAAGAAATAAAATACACCCCCAAACACTGAATTTTACACTAAAAATTTAACGAACACACTCAAATACTGAATACAAGAAATAAAATACACTCGAATTTGAGATGCAAGAAATAAAATAAACTTCAAATTCACTGTATTAATTTGTATACAAAAAGATCTCCTTCGAAATACAGACGAATAAAGTGTATTTTCCGGTCAGATCTGGACAATAAAGTGTATTTTTCGGTCAGATTTGGATAATAAACTATATTTTCAGCACCGTCACGCCCACCACCGGCAACTTAGAGGAGGAAGAGGTGGAGGCGTCTAGCTCTGAGCCACCGTCACTCCCACCACTGCCACCAACAACCCTCGCCCTCTTCCTCCAATCACGATGTATCTCCGCCGCCATCTGCAACAACAACACCACTACCACTACTTCTCTCAATCTTCTTCGTCACTCCCACACCAACAGCATCACCATCGCCGACCCTCTTCGTCGATAGCTGGTGGAGTGTTAGGGTTTTACCCTGATTTTCTTAACATATTTGAGTTTTACTTTTCTCTTGAAGGAAAGTCAAAGTGTAACCATAATTGCTTTACTTTTCCTGAAGGGAAAAATATAATTCTCTTCCATATTTGGCTAGTCCTTTTCTTGGAGAAAAAGTTTGGACCTCTATAAATTGAAAAATCCCTCTCATACAACAGAACACAATAGCATCCACAATATAGTCCTCAAACGAAGTCTTGTTTAGGGGGAAATTTTTCTCTCAGTACTTTTATGATTTTATTTTATATTAGTTTTCATATGTAGATCAATTGACCAAACCCATATCATATTATCAAAAGTCTTTTTTTATAGTTTTTCATTGTTCCTTGATTCATTGTCATTCAAGGTTTGCAATTATTAGCTTCCGCATGACGCCATGCTATTTCGATCCAACAAGTGGTATCCGAGCCGATGATTCAACAAGTGGTATCAGAGCCAATGGTTCAGCCAATGATTCGGCGATGTTCAGTACATGTTCAAGGCGGTTTCAAATCAAACACAACCCTCTCATACAACAGAACACAATAGCATCCACAATGTAGTCGTTTAGAGAGTCTTGTTTATGGGGAGATTATTCTCTCCACAGTTTTATGTCTTTCTTTATATTAGTTTTCGATATGTAGGTCAATTGACCAAATCATATTATAATATTATGCTTTTTAGTGTATTTTTTTTTTGTTGTCTGATTTATCGCCGTTAAGGTTTGCAATTGTAAGCTTCCGCATGACGCCCTGATTATTTCGATCCCAACAGGGAGCTCACCTCCGATGAGTCATGGGAGTAGCAAAAAAAAAACCAGCGAATCCAATGCCATTAAGTTAGCTATGGTGTTTAGAGAGAGAGAGAGAGAGAGAGAGAGAGAGAGAGAGAGACGTCGACGATATGGTGGCGTTGAATAGAGAGAGAGTTTCGATGGTGTTTAGGGTGTTCGACGGCAGCGGAACTCTCCGGCGATTAGAGAGAGAGATAGCGACGGGGGAGGAACTCGCCGGAGATCCCTGTGGTGGCCAGCGGCAGCGCAGAGAGAAGAAGAATCTCAAAGCTAGCCCTAAAATTCTACCAAGATGAAAATAATAAAAATAGAGTATTCTACTTTGAATATATAGTGTAGCTATGATAGGTAATTCAAATACAACTTTTAGCTATGAGAAGTAATTAATGCAAACTATAGCTACTAAATATAAAAACCTACTACAGTTTGTCACAACATGTAGATTTGCCAAGATTGATTCTACTTTCCCAACTTTGTCCTTGAGGACAAGAGACTTTTGATATAAACATTCGATGCCACAAGTATTTATCGACATGGTATTGTAGTAACTGTTTTGCGTAAGATGCTAAGAGGACCCAATTTACCCTATCGTGTAACAAGGCCTGTATTTAGCATCAGTTTCTTCTTAGGAAATCCTTTTTGGAGACGTTGGACACCCCCTTAATTAGTAAGGGCAGAGGGTTGGAGACGATGGAATTTTAAGTATTATGCTCGTCGAGACAAATTCATAACCTAAAACAATTTTAGAATTTTCTTTGTCACTCTACTGGAAGTTTATTGCATTAATGAGATTCAAAAATATATGTAAATATTAAAAATTCATCCATGTAGTGTAATTTTTTGACAAGAAAAATCAATTGATCATATCACTACTAGAATTTCCACCCATTCGGTGGGAAATTTGTCTATATAACATGATTTTCCCCACCTCATTCCCACCGAGCAACCGAGGAAAATGCGTAGTGGAAAACGGAGTTACCGAAAACACTGAAAAACCTCCTACTTTTTCCATGTGAAAACATTACTCCCTCCGTCCCATAAAAAGTTTCATCTTAGCCAAAAAAAATTGTCCCATAATAAGTGTCACCTTAGGAAACCAAGACATAAATTGACTAGTTTTTTCCAATTCTACCCTTAGACAATAAAGTAACATCTAAATGATAATCGGAAAAGCCAAGTAACTTGGTATTGTTGGATTTCCAATTAACGTCAAAAGGTTTACTTCTTGTGCATGCTCTAATTGAAAGGTAAAAGTAATTTATTTTTATTATACAAGGGTAATTTGGTAAACTTCACATTGCATTATTGGTTTCTTAATATGCGTGTTTTTGGCTAAGGTGACACTTATTATGGGACGAAGGGAGTACTATTTAAGTTTTTTTCCACTAACATTCAGTGAGAAATAACCACTAAATATTTTTCAGTGAAAAATTCAGTGAGAAAATAGTGATTTTTTAATAGTGTATCCTTTTGAGCCAATGCAACTTACTGCCTATTTTCAAGAAATAAGAATTATAAATTTATTATTGTTTCTACTGTTATTGTTTCTGTTGTACCGATTATGGTCATTATAGTCTAATGAGAATAAATGGAGCTGCATGATCATTAAATATTCATGTAGCCGATTCAATTTGCTTGGGGTTGAGCATAGTCGTACGCAATTATTGTGTAAAACTATCCCTAACCCCTAATTTTTACCTATATTTAGTCAAGGTATAAAATAAGATTACTTTTTTTCCCCACATTCTAGACACATTATTGTTTGGATTATGATTTATATGTGCTTTGGATAAACAAAGATAAGATTAAGACTTATGTGGAGCGTAAAAAGCTTAACAAGCAAAGCACGTGCAACATAGTTGGAAGTGCTCGCCTTTGGAGGGACACACAACATTATTTTTATACCTTAGCATGCTGTGGGCACGTGAAAGTTCATGGGGACCTGCTTCAACTTTACTTCTTTAATTTATTTATTTTGTACTTACGTCATTTGTTGATTATCATTTGTTTTAAGGATATCTCACATTGTCATGTTTTATTGATCGAGAACGGAGAACCTATAAATAAATATTTACTCGATGCATTTGAAAGCGGCTAATACAATTCAAATAATTATTGTGGTAATTAAGATCGATGGAATTGCTCAACTTTTCTTGGTTGATCTCGAGTATCAGTTCATGGATTTCTTTCATGGTAGATTTTCGTGTCATGAAGCTATATCGAAATACGCTAATAAAAATAATATCTATTAACAACGATAAATATACGTATAAAAGAGAAAAATGAGTTACATTTATTAGTTGGCAGGCACCTATTACTTTAATATATAATATAAAATCATTTATCTACTGTTGAAGGATGTTCATATTGAATTTCAATATAACAAGCTTAAATTATTACATAAAAAACAAAATGACACCCCCAACCATCAACAATTCACTGGTCAAGTGTGTAACTTGCCAGAATGCCAGTTTAAAAGTCGGGGGGTTTAATGAGAAAATGACGAAAATGTTCCATTCTTAAATATGCGCTGGACAACTTTGGTCCTTCAAGTTTGTCAAAAGTTAACACTTTTAATTTCCATTAAATATTTATCGAATTCTATCTGTTAAATTTGACCAGAAGATCATTGTTAATTAGCTCTAACTGATTATAAATTTATTTCATAACCTTTAAAATTTGAAAATCTATTTGTAACTTCGAACATATTGATTTGAAAATCGATTTACGACTTCTTAACATGTTGATTTGGTGTTGCTCTACTCAACTTCACATCTCTCTCTCTCTCAAGCCTCATCTTTCAACTCCTATGGGCCACCAGCCACGGACGAAAAGGCATATTGTTGTCTCGCTTTTTTCCGGTATTCAACTTTTCTTTTGGAAGACTTGGCCATCTTCTTAAAAGCATTATGGTAAAAGTGCATACACCCTACTAAAAAAATATTTCCCACAGAAAAATTTTCAGTGACTATGAAAAAACATAAATAGTAGAGTTTTCACACGAAATATTTATAAAGTTTCCCAGCGTTTTAATGAGAATTTGTTTCCCACCATGCATTTTCCCAGTGAGATTGTTCAGTGGGAATGAGGTGGAAAAATTATGTTTTATAACATAAATTTTTCACTAAATATATGTGGAAAAAACCTCTTTTTCTATTAGTGACATATGTTATCCTTCTTTAGAAGTAGCAGTGAAGCATGCGTCTACTTACTGATAATTAACGAGCAACATTGAATATCCATACTTATGGTGATGTTTTTCGAAAAATTTACTATCGTCAATCAATAGCTTTATGATTCAACATCTATATTAGAATTTATTTTAATTGTTGATTACAAATAGTCTTACGTACGCCTACTGGAGTCTCTGATCGATGCATTAACAATTTAAATGGTGGATTGAGTCGATGTCTTTCAGGAAATTTGAGACTAATATTATAGTGGTTGAACTCATAGGCGGAGTCAAGATTTTTAATTTATGAGTTCTAGTTCTAGATCATAGTTTTTTTTTTTTTTTTGGTACTGAATAGATTATTAGTTAGTGTTAGTTAGTGTTATTGATGGGGAAGTATTGAAAAAAGGTTTGATAAATATGATTAAAAAGGTACCTATTCCTAAAAGTTTTAAATTAAAAAGGTGTCTATTCCTAAAGGGTTCAAGTCTGTTGGTGTGAACATTATGTATTATAAATACCTGATTATTCCAAAAGAAAAGTAGAATCAAACTCTTTCACTTCCATTACAAATCACAACATTCTGTTCTTGTGGAAAATTCGAGTTAATTGCTGAAACTTGAATTTCATAGGCTTTATGGGTCTGGATAATTTTGCCACCATCCTCGCAAAGAAATCGAAATGAGAGCTTAAATTCCTTACGCCAGATTTACTTTATTAAAGTCAAATTATTTATACCCCACTTTTCAAACCTAATTTTTCTAACATTATTTCTACATATATTATATGAAATTTTAAAATTAATACAATGCTGGGGCTAAAGTTACTCAATTTTAAAATTAATACAATGTTGGGCCTAAAGTTACTCAATTCTACTGAACCAGTACTAACGTACTATTCCGCCCCTGGCTGGACCTAGCTAAAGATACTTGTCGTTGAAGCAACGGCCATAAAGCCATGCTATAAATTATTAAAGGCCAAGCAAATAGAAAACACTATTGAGTAGTTGAGAATATTGGTGGAAGAAATAAATAACCCTATCTGTTTTGCCAAATTGCTTAGGCCAAAGTTAAAGTGTAAAAAGCTGACATCAAGGTTTTATTTTGTTGTCGTCTTTGCTGGTTGTTCATCTCATGCTGATAGTTCTGATTTGTCTCCACAGATCCAAATGGACACCTCAAGAGGACAAAAGGACAATGGTGACCAAATCCACAAAGTGTAGACAAGAAGTTGTGGATCAAATGAAATGCATATGTAGCCTTTAGGAAATTAAATTATCTATTATATTCTGTCTTGAACTCAGAATTTGTCTAGCTGTGAGGAAACAAATAACGAGTCCGGAATCAAAATAGCCTCAGAAAAAAGTTTTTGAACCAAACTACCCCAATTAAAAAAAAAAAAAAAGTTACAAAACTGCCTTTAGCGCAGTAAATTACTGCGCTAAAGCGGTCCCCTTTTTTTTCGGCCCTTTTGGTTAACCCCTCTTTCATTACACTTTTTAACGTACTTTACCAGATTAATCTGTCGGGACCCCGAAACTTCAATATTTTATATAGAACCCTACTTATTTTTGTGCGATTAATAAGGTAGGCTCAATACATCAAGGATAAGAAAATCTTCGGATGGCCGTTTTAGTGGTTGAAAAATGCTCGAACGCCATTTTTGTTTGAAGGCTTGGTGTCTTTAGCTTAAGTTCTTTATGAATACTTAAATTTTTTTAGTCAAAATTGCAGCATTCATACAAATCTCAAAATAATTAAATTGCATCATTCATAACAATATGAAAATACTTACACTTGTTCATTAATAAGAAACCCAAACTTTTTAAAATACAATCATCCAAAAAAAAAAAAAAAAACTTAAAATACATTCATCAATTCATGCCCTTGAGTTGATGAAAAACTAAACATACTAATATTCTTCAAAATAACAACATCATCATAAATTAAACTTAAAATCGAAATCACAACATTCTTAATCATCATCGAATACAAGTCCTCAATATCGTCCTCGTT
>NC_081351.1:47861254-48093053 GCF_029784015.1 Lycium ferocissimum
TATAAATTAATCGATACTTAGCGACTTTTAGCTAAAGGGAATTTAAATTTTAACAATTACACACCCAGTGACCAGTGTACTTGATAGATCTCAACGAGTTATTCATCTTCTTTCCTAGGTTGCAATTAAGCACATGTTTCTAGTGCAAACATTTACTCGCAATTAATTTTAAGTGATCTAATTGTAAATAATCTTTTACACCGTTAATGGCTTAGAAAGAAACTGTAAAAGAACTCTACAACAAAAATTATTTTGAAAGAAAATAGGTAACTCTAAAAGAAATTATTGTGAGTATTTATTGAACTATTTTATTCTTCATTTCTCTTCGTTTAGGATGTTTGGATCGTGGATTCCCAGTAAGATAACTACTCCCTCCAGTTTAAAATAAGTGTCTACTCAACCTTTTTATTTTGATTTAAAATAAGTTCCACTTACACAGTTGAGATTGAATTAACTTTATTTTTCTAGATTTTCCCTTATTATTCAAGGAAATAAATAATCAAGGATTTTATTAATTAAGGATAATTTAGTTAAAACACCTATTGTTTTCTAAGAGTTAGAGTTTACTTAAGGGGTGTGTTAAAAGACTAACGGAGGGAGTATATAATATGTAATGTATGGGACAGTTGTATGTACTATCGGTAAGTAAAGGGGTTGTAGATGAAAGTAGATAAATCTTTTCTCACCTTAGATGCATGAAGAATTATGCATGGAAAGTTAGTATGATTCGAACTTTTTGAGTTTCCAAGAAGAGCTCAGGTAAAATCTTTGGTGGCATTGGGATATGATTTTTAGTTTAGTTTCGGAGAACTAGATTTAGATTTTTTTTTAAAACACTCTGTACGCTTGGATTTAGTTCTTAAAAAAAACCGGTCTTTGAATACGTGTGTGGTGTTTGCACATTAAATATTTTAATAAAGTGAAAAATATTTTTTATTTTTAAAAATGAGACGCGGATAAGAAATCCCAGAGCGCGTGATCTCACCTCCATCGGGTGAGATGTGTCAAGGAGGTCGAGGTTATCAAATAGTTAAATATAGAGGGTAATTAGGACTAAGAAAAGTTGGTGCACGGAATATACCGTGCCAAGTTTAGGGAGTAATTAGGTATTCTGCCTAAATTTTATTTATTTGGTAAATCAATTTCTTCTACAACTCTAGATTAAAGTTTCATAAATTTATGTCAAGCTTTTGTAAAGGTTATATTCTAAGATTCATATCAGGTTTCCTGATAGTGTTACATAATATGTTGCAGGATGATATTGATTAACTATGCAAAAAAGCAAAGGCGAAGATTGAATAAAAGCCATTAAAATTGGAATTATGAAGCAATTGGCAAGCTTCAATTGATTCTGTTGAACTTCTGACGATCGGTCTAAATTCTAAAGTTTCAAGTGCACTAGTTTTAAGTTCAAAAGTGCTGCAATGTAACGATACGAAGAGCTCCGTTGAGCTCATTAACAGAGAAATTAAAGAAGGAAGAAAAGAGGGAAAGGGAGAGACAGTGATAGAGAGTAAAAGATATATTTTCATTCAAGATAACTCTCACAATTAAGTGCATTACATCAGTATTTGGTAGAAAAGGGAAAATATGCCAAAGAACTAACTAAATAGTTAAAAGTAGAAAATACTATTAATTTCAGGACTAAAGTGTAATTCTGAAAAACTATGTAATTCTAGCAGCCACATTTTCATCAATTCATTACATGCAACTGCACTTCATCAGTAGAAACCCGTTCAGTTGCTGCAATAAAAGAAATTCAATGGCACTTCAAATTTTGATGCTCTAAGGGACTTGCATGGCTATGGCTGAGCCAATGACTTGTTTCTTTCATCAGCGCGCAAGCAAACAATAAATTGCACACAATGGACAATAGGAATTGGTCAAGGAAGTTACCAAAACATCTTTAAGGATGCTCGATATTTGTGACACAACCAAAAACGTTGTTTTTACTAGTCAAAGATCACTTAAATGATCTCAATTCCACGTTTGAAAGAATCTTTGGTCAGAATATCCACAGTAGTGTCTTTGTTAGATCTATTCTCCAGTCGAAATAAGGGGAAAGGTCAATTCAATTCTCGATGGAAACGGAACTTTGCGAGAACAAAAACAAAGGAATAAGGAGGAAGGAAAATAGCACGACTCTAGTTTTCGGCTTGTGAAGTAGGATGGCTAGATTTTGTAGAAGATTTTTATCAACATGTATGTTATTGTATATTATCTCACATTTTCGGGTTCTTTTTTTATTTTCCTCTGAAGCTCCTAATAATATTCTTTCTAAGTTTTAATTCTAATAAACTAGATTGATTTGATAATCAATTTAAACAAAAAAATTTAAAAAAAAAAGAAAAAAAAAAGACCATCAATGCGTCCCACTACTTTACCACCAAGGCCCATAATTATATACATAAAATTTATAATTATTTATATGTATAATATTAACTTTTCATAAATAATTAAAGATATTTTATACCTTTTAATTATTAATTTAATTTTTTACTTATTTTAAGGCAATATCTTAAAAGTGTGAGTTCCATTCTCACAATTGCATTAGCATGTCTTTCCCTTTTCCCCGCTAAAAAAAGCTTCATAAGACATTTAATGTAGTAGAGAGCACGTGGCTTTTTAAAAGAAAAGTTAGACTGATTTCATCTAGATATTTCGATTAAATTGGTTTGGTTATGGATATTTAACCAATATTGCCAAAAAACAAACCTAATAAAGATTGATTTGATAATCAATTTAAAACAAAAAATAAAAAAAAAGAAAAAAAAAAGACCATCAATGCGTCCCACTACTTTACCACCAAGGCCCATAGCATTCCACTACTTTTAACACCAAGGCTCATAGTCTAGTGATACTAATGGAAATCTTTTACACAATAGGTGTGAGTTCCATTCTCACAAGCACCTTTCCCTTTCCCCGGCTTCCCCACATTTAATGGCACGTGGCTTTTTAAAAGAAAAGTTAGACTGATTTCATCCGTTGGTTTGGAAGGATATTTGTAAACAAAACAAAACCTTAAAGGTATACGTCAACATTTGGCGAGGCAATCAACCCTCAGATTTGATAGGGTTGATTTTTTGTAGCCCTATATAACATTGGGCTCAGGCTTTCGCTGGCCTAATAAAATAATTTAATTAAAAAATAAAAAGAAAGTGAAGATGTTAAGACAGCCTTATCACAAGCAGATTCAGATGTGCTTGATGAAGATGATGTGTTGGTGTTGGATACGTCATAATTGCCCTAGAAGTTTCTTTGAGAAGTTTATTTTTACTTTAAATTGATGGAATATTGTCATTTTCTATTGTGTTATCTATTGAAACAAAGCTAGGTTAATATTCCAATTTAGCTAGTTGTATTGCTACTATTAACTGTTTTGTTTGCTATTAATATCTCTATTTGCTTCAAGTGATATCAGTTATTAAATGCGAAGTATTAACAATTTCAAAAGTTATTCAATTTCGCAGAAGGTTTGGTCCTATAAGATCATTTTCTTGTTCAGAAATATGCATAGAATGGTAGAAATTTCATATCGAAGCCATACAGTCAAATCTTTACTTGAAGCCAAACTTAATACGCATATTATTAGAATCATTTTATTTGTGGATTTGCGACTTGGTTAACAAGTTTTCACACCATGTAATATTGTCTTGTAAATATTAATGTTAGCCTTTTTAAATTAGAAAAATTAAAGAATTTAGCCTTTTTAAATTAGAAAAATTAAAGAATTATGAAAAGAAATTAAAAAGGTGGGTTGCCCCGACCAGACCCACACAGTGATGGGTTGGGCTTGCTATTTTAAGGCCCATCAAAATGGTGGGCCAGCTCGGCCTGGCCCGTCAAATTCCGAAGCCCACATGGGCTAGCCCGGATGGGCTGGTCTAGCCCGTTTTAACAGCTCTAAAATTGTTTAGACCCAAATATGGACGGAGGGTATTTATAAGCCTTTTTCCATAGATTAAGGGTATTTATGAGCCTTTTTTCATAGGTTAGGGGTATTTACGAGCCTTTTCCGCATTGTTATTAAATAAAGCCAAACTTTATAAAGCAACCTATTGACTTACACCTCCTCATGATAAAAGGAAAATCAAAGGGTTTGAAGATGGGGGATGAGCAGACTCAGGGAGCAAGAACTACTGTCATAAATTTCTTTTCTTTCCTCAAAACTTCATCGAAAGAACATACTATATTGTCAAAAATGGAGGCCTTGTACTCACAAACTAGAATAAGCACCAAATAAGAAAACAACAGCTGAACCTCACCACCACCACAATTACATTAGCTCCACCATAAAGAATGTGAGTACACATCTAACGGTCCTCCTCATATGCTGAAAGGAATTAGCAAAAAGGATATATTCTACAACAAACATGCTCTTTTCAATCTAACAGTTTCATATTATACAAACTGCTGGACTAAACGTTTTCGGTGGAAAATTTTGGCAATCAAAAACAGCCAGCCAGATGGATATCGTCCGACAGCTATGTCTCAGCAAGAATCATCAACCCTCTATTTGTCAAGCAAAATCAGAAGAGAGCATTCCAAAGAGCTTCTTCCCCTTCCCCGCACTTTTCGTGGACATATTTTAGCTTCTCTACTGATTTACAAATTCCACTGCAGCTCCAGTCAAAGGAGGCAACACATACATTACCTGCCTCAGCTTTCCAGTCACAATCTGCAAGGGAGTACCATAGTAGATTAGTAGTGAATTGAATAGAAGGAATTGAGTGACAGAAACTCCTAACAAAAATATAATTTGACATGAAAAGCAATTTGTATAAGGGATCTTTTCATTTTTGGCCCTTCGACGAAATAAATTACAGGCGCGAGTCAAAATATACAAAACAAATACATTGATTATGTATTTTAGAAGCATACAATATGTATTAGATGTATATTTATACTTAATATACAAAACATATACATCTGCCGGCCATTATTTTTCTGGACGGTCCAAAAAGGTAATTATCCCTTCATATAATGCTTAGACCTTGAGGCTTGAGCTAAACAGTTTGATTTGCCTCTTTTTCTATTTTGTATTACGCCCTCAACTAGAATGCCTCTCTACCGACAACAAAACTTAGATCATTATCAGGCATGTCTCTCAATTAGGAAAGTCTTACTGAGAACTGACCGGTTTCAACTAACCTACTAAAAAGAAAATCTGTATGCACTAAAATACTAGATTGTCAAAAATGCACCCAAAAAAAATCTGAATGCAGCCGATCGATACATTACTAAAGAGAAAATACCTGGTGGAGTTCCACAGCACATAGTGCGTTCATCAATGTGCTCAACTTCAAGACCGATAAACCAAGACCCTAGTGACACGTCTTCATTGGCATACTTGTGCAATATAGGCCTGAATTAAAAGTTGCGTTTAAATCCCTTATAATTACTAGAGCATTTAACAATATATGATAGCGATCAAACACCAACTATGCTTCAATCCCGAGCATATTTGGGTGTCCGTTATATGGTACTGAAACTTCGATCAAATATAGGAGTATCTAGTACTATGGAGACGGCCAAATTTTAGTATTGATAATACAGTATACATGATAATATACACGGATATTTCAAGAAAATCAAGTCTTTTTACCATTCGTAAGAACTTCAATGACTTACTGATTGATTGATATGTATGTGGCCAAGTCCTTGGAGATAGCATAGATCTGACCAGTTGCATGTCGGAAGTATTTATTTCCATCTTCTCCAAATTTCCAGTACTCTGGCTCGTGGTACTTAACAGTCCTACAAAACAAATGCAAAAAAAATGTTACCTACAGTTGAAACTAAATTGCAAGCTGAAAGCATCAGTTGTCATCAGCTATAGTAAAACTTCGGAATTACTTTTGAGCGAGAACAGGTCCAGATTTCATACACCCAATGTAAATTCTGGGCTTCGACCGATGACGAGCTAGAGTTGCAGCTAGCATGCCTGTAAAATAGTTAGTCATTAAATACAAGCTGAACCAAGGGGATTAGCCGTCGAACTATAAAAATATATAGAAAACATATCCAGTGCATACCCAAATTGACGTGGACGTCATCATCAACCTTGACGTAGAAATCAGCATCCCATTTTGCAACAGCAGTAGAAAAGAAAATCTTAGTTTTGGCAGAGAGCTCGTGATATCCTTCAACATGCTCCTACAACATCATTCAGATTCGGACCCAAATTCTGTAAGATCTCTAGACTTAATACAAGAAACAAAATTGTTCTTATAATGCATCCTACCAGCCTGAGGAAGTCTTTATGTTGAGCTTCTTCAGAATCAATAGCACGATCCAGTATGCTCTTAGATGTTGCACTGGATAACCAACACAGACATTTGTCAGTTCAGTAACATTAATTTCATTTTCATCCTTGTTCAATGACATTAACTAGTGATGACTCGTACAAATTTCCAATAATAATCTGGACAGGCTGGCAAAGAGAGAGCAAAGAAAACGTGAAGATGTAGAATTTACAAGATTCTAGTATTCTACAGCTGATGGATGATTTAGTTGGACTGGATAAGCATTGTACAGATAACAAAGATCATTGCACGGGTCTCAGCCAAAATATACCAAATGGAACACCTAGATCCTGTTCAATCCTAAATCTAGCTAATATAGGTTTGTTAGTGGTAATATCTCATAGCAAATACTTTAGCTAACATTAAAATGAAAAGAAGTCCATTCAAACATAAACAGCATGTAAACATATAATATATGTGCTACAAACCTCTCCAGACCTTTTCAGCGGTGTTGTAGCTTTTGGTGAAGTGTTTGCTGTAGTGTTTAGTACTACTGAAGATTTTACAGACACATCATTTAAGGTTTGGTAAGGTGATTTTATGAAACACTTTTACTGTCTACTTTCCCAGACTCCACCTAGGTATGTTGTTGTTGACTTTTACTATCTACTTTACAAAATTGATCTTGGTTGTTTAACTATTGAACTGTCAAGATAGTGTCTAAATTTTAAGCCCAAAAGAAGTTTCAGTAGCTCCAAATTTGAGGTTTTCGCAGAAAGTGTTTTGCTGTTCCTTATCAAAAAAAAAAAAAAAGTATGTTGCTGTTCAGTATCTGCAAACTAAAAGTACTCTTACACATTTACCAAATCACTTGAAGAAGTAATTTTTCAAGCTAAAATCACTTATTTCTCAAAATGCACTCATCACAAAAGACAACCAACATGTTAGGATAATCTCTCTTGCAAACCACCAACCCTCTTGGTTTGAATTGTTCTAACACCAAAAATTGCATCTAAATCAAAATTTTAGTTTCTTTATTTTATTTTTTACAAGGAAATCAATTTCTAGTTTCTTAAACTCTTTTAAACCTCATAAATGTCATAAAAGCAGGAGACCAACCACTTGAGTTCATTACTAGAGTCAATTTGAGGAATTTAACTTGTATGAATCTAAAAACTTTAATACCTATTCCCCTAGCGAAAAGTGTTTTTAACTTGCTAAGCCACTTTCTCCCAGGTTCTTTAATTCTTTTACCCCCTGCAAGTTGACAAAGCGCTGGAGGAAGTGGATTCAGCTAGTGTGTAAATTGGTAGATTAATGGCTCAAACTAGATGGCTACCTTTGTACCAAAAACAGCTTGATATCCATTTTGTATAGCCAATTTTCCCCACAGCAAGTTTTCTAAACCTTTTACAGGTAACTTCAACCTAGGTACGTAAACTTGGAAACAGCGGAGGAAGGAGTAACTGGATTCAACTACTGCGCATTTGGTAGACTAGGCCACAAGCCAGATAGCCTCCTTTGCGTGGAAAACAGCTTGAAATCCAATTTTCAGACTACAGGTAAAGGTTTCTTTCATAGAAGCTGTACAGAAAGGAGCATACACATTTTTTCGGAGAGAATTTGGCAGGGTCCCAAAAAGAGTAAATAGCGCTGGTCCACCAACGTGTGCAGATCAATCTTTTTTTGTTGAGAAATACACGTGCAGATCATAGAACATAGAAATATATATATATATATATATATATATATATATATATATATATATATATATATATTGCATAGGATGTTTTACAAGGATGAAAATTACAAGGTTTAAAGGCATTACTTAATTATCAAAAGAAGAGCGATAGCTGACCACAATTCAGGAATAGGTTGACTTTCTTTCAATTTTGTTATGGAAAGTATTTACTTACTTTCATTTAGTGTTGTCAAAGGTTCGCTTTATTGGCACTTAAGCCGTAACGTTCGGTGCAAAATAGGTATGTCTTCCCTCGTTTAAACAGAACTTCAATTTAGGTAGCAAGGCATGCACCTCAACGCCCATGAGCTCTGTCTTGAAAGACACTAAACAATATATTTCAATTTTTGATTTTTCAGTTTTTATTGTCTACAGATTATTGTTTCGATTTATAATTACCTTTTACATAAAAGGTTCAAATTTATTATTCTAGAACTATATGTATATTTTTCCTTATAAAAAAAGAACTATATGTATATTTTTTATCTTTCGCTTCAATTGCGCCTTTCTCCATTAAAGTCCACGCTTCATTAGCGCTTTTTGCTGGAAGCCCCAATAAATTTCAGCGGCTTTTTCACTTTCTGCCTTTGATAAAAGTGCTTTCATTGATTACAAGATCATTTCCCACATCTCGCGGCGCTTCCACCAGACTACACATGAGATAAGTTATTCCATATTCCCTCATTAAAGAAGAAAGAAACTACAGACAGTAGTTTCAAGGCAAGCAAGGAAAGGTGTAGAGATTGCTTCTGCTGCATCATGATGCACGGAAAGGGCTTCTTAGAGCCAACTGAGTAAGTTGGAAGTATATGTTAGGAGCACTGTTTTGGTGTCTCTTTCCTACATGCTACAAGTGTAGTAAAGAACTTGAGTGGAGAATACAATTTTCTGTCTTTAACTTAATATCCACTTTTTATCTATAAAAGTTTATCCTCTTTTTTTGGCATCTTCAGGAAGTAGGACTCCTGCTGCATGGACTCGTCAATGGACTTTTTTGAACTTCGTTATAGAGACTTGGGTCCCGTGGAAGCCAACTAAAAAAGACTATTTTCACATCAGAACTGCAGTATCCCTATGGTTTCAATAAACTTAACATTTCAACAAAGAACAAAATAAAAGGAGATATAGTGAAAATGAGGACTTTAAACATTAAAATTTAAAATGGGGAAAACAAAACTGAATTACTGCAACTTAAACACAATGCACAAGTCACCAACATACTGACACTGAGGTGACTCAAGTCACTCGCACTGAAGGTAGAGATACTAGATAGAGTTTTTAGGAACTCAAAACTGCCATTCTCTGTTTGATGTCTCCAGAAGTAACCTGATGTGAGAAACTTCTTACTAGCTGGTCTCAATATGTTTTTGATCGGTTATATGGTCTCGATATATGACGTATTAAAAATTCATCCAAATGGCTCCAATCAGCAGAAATTATAGTAATTATGCCATTAAACTCTTGTAGAAAAGAAAGAGCTTTAAGGAGCTTTAAGGTTAGAGCTTTATTTATTCATCAAATAACAACCAGCAATAATCATCTGAACCATTTTGTTGTACACCTTGTTTCTTCTATAAGCTAAGTTGGATGGAACAAGCTATCATATACTCTTTTTTTGATAGTTACAAGCTATCATATACTCTTGAACATCCACAATTAAGATGCACTCTTTTTTGTCAATCAATGACAAGTGGCAACATTATTACGGCACACTATTTGTGTTTAATGGCAACCAATGTTTATTTGACAATCTAAAGCAGCATTTAATCATTAACAGGGAAGTTAATATTCTATGTAAGTACTTCTCAATGATAGTGCACAAATTGGCCCTTTAGAAGAAAATTTCTCCTGCTCTGGATAAAGTCAAAGGGTTTCACTTTTGGACTTCTTCCTTTTGCCAAACACTCTGGGGGAATTTGACCTCGAAAACATGTCAGAAGTATGACCCACTCCAAATTTCTGTAGAACTGTAATAATCTAATTCTATAAGCACTCCACAATCAGATTTTTTATATATTAAATGGTGACTTGAAAGGGAAACAGATAAACTTCTTTCCCTTCATTTAGCATTACTGACATAGTAGCTCTATATTAATACCAAAATATAGGGATTTAGAACCCGTTTGTTACCAAGGAAAAGAAGTATCATACCTGTGACCAATCATGAAGCGGACAACAATTCCCTTCTCTTTCTCCATTCTGAGAAGCTTGTCCCCTAATATGTATATATAATCAAGCCATCAAGCACGTTTCTTTCATAATTAAAGACTCAAAGTAGGAAATGTGGACACAACTGCACTTGGAGGTTTACCTTGAGGCATCCAAGTTTCTCTAACCGAATCCCGCCTCTTCCTACTGCTAAAAGCAGTATTAATTCCAATTACCACAAAAACTTTCTTCCTTGGAGGGCCATTCGAAGAGTTGGAAGACTGATCAACCACCTTTGTCTCTTGTGTACTCCTAGTGGCTGCCA
Source organism: Lycium ferocissimum (assembly GCF_029784015.1). Lineage (NCBI taxonomy): Eukaryota > Viridiplantae > Streptophyta > Magnoliopsida > Solanales > Solanaceae > Lycium > Lycium ferocissimum. Next base: position 47,871,714 of record NC_081351.1, read on the forward strand.
ACTCCATCTGAAGCATAGCAATTGACTTGTCCAATGATCTAAGCAGACCTCCCAAAACAGCTTACACCCATTAGTACCAAAAATAGAAAGTTCTCCCACACGGCTTAAATTTAGAAAACAACAAAAGTGGTGATGCTTAGTAGGGAACTCACTGAATTGCTTCATGGGTTTTGTACACCTCTTGCATTACATCCTTATCTTGTCCTTGTTTCTAGTATACCAACAAATTGTACAAATCCGTCAGATGAGAACACAAGTTAAAAGCCAAAACAATCTTAGACTCCTAGAAAGCAAGAACTCATGAAAAATAACAAGCAGACAAATCGAACCTAACAAAGCTAAACCTCCATTGACAAGCTTCAATACCCATAAAGCCAGAACTCATGAAAATTGGCAAGCAGACAAATCGAATCTAACAAAGCTAAACTCCAGAGAAGGTTCAAAATCCAGAAATCAAGAACTTAAAATTTTGCAAAAACAGACAACAAATGGTAAACTCCAGAATTTGCTTCAAAATCCAAAAAATCAAGAACCTAAAAAATTATGCAAAAACAGACAACAAAGATAAGCTCCAGAATTAGCTGCAAAATCCAAAAAATCAAAAACTTAAAATTTTGCAAAAACAGACAACAAATGTTGAACTCCAGAATCAGCTTCAAAATCCAAAAACTCAAGTACTTAAAATTTTGCAAAAACAGACAACAAATAGTAAACTCCAGAATCAGCTTGAAAATCCAAAAAATCAAGAACACAAAATTTTGCAAAAACAGACAGATTTAAACTTAACAGAAGCTAAAATCCACAATCAGATTGAATATCCATAAAGCAGAACTCTAGAATCAACTTCAATAATCAAGAACTCAAGAATTCACAAAGCACAACAGATTCCAGATTTAAACTTTAACAGTAGCTAAATCCACAACCAACTTGAATATACAGAAAGCAGGTTAGATTTTAAATGAAGAGAAAGAAACCTTCTTTTTGTCATTACAATCCTCAGAAACAACTTGAAGTTCTTGGTCCCTTCTATGCTGAGCTATTAGCTGACTCCCAGATTCACTTTGAGACCACAATCTTGAGCAGATCCATAAAAATAAAAATCAGAACTTTACAAAATTCCAAAACATAATTCAAATTCTAGAGCTACAACTCTTACCTGTTAGAAAATAGCATACCAATGAAGAAGAAAGCAATTGAGAAAATGGGTATCCATTTTACAGATACTTTAACACTATGTCTACTCTTCATTTCCTAAACACAGATACAAGAACCAAAAAGAAAAGAAAAAAAAAATGGCAAGATCGAAGCTTTGGAAGGTAAATGGTCAGTATATAGGAAACGGGTATTATGGGTTTTTCATATAAATTATAAAGAGATATGACAAGGGGTGGAGACGTGAAAGAAGGCGTTGATGGAGCTTTGAAATATCAAATAAATTTAATATTTGTGTTGAGATTCTGAGAATGTTAGTCTTGAAATGGGGGATTTCTTTTTCAAAGAATGTTAGGCACACACACACACACACACAAGAAGAGAGAATAGTAGAAAAGAGGAGGAAAGTGGAAAGACAATGGTCCGTCAAAAGTTTCTCTTTGTATGTTGTACTTTGTTTTTCCAAAGTGTTAAACGTTAACTTCAACGAAATAAATTGGCTAATCTTTGTTAACGTCGATTATACCATCTGCTGAAAAGTCCAATTTTTTGTTGACGTTCATACTCGTATATGTATTTGGAAACAATTTGCTTTTGTTTCTATTTTTGGGGGTTCGGTTTTAGTTGTCATTCGGTGGGATGAGATGGGATAAATAGGGATATTTTAAAAAATTAACTTTTATTTGGGATAGCGGACTCTTTAAAAATGTTTGGAGTATTCGGACGTTTATAGTTAAACTAATTCCATTGTTTTAGTATAAATGATGAGATAAACAAACTAATTACAGGACTAATTTATATTCATAATCAAATGCGGGATAATATATTCCTGTATTTTTATTCCGAAATTGTTATCTTTGTTAACTTCAACGATATGCTTGAAAATAAATGACAACCTCTGTTAACGTCAATACACGATCTGTTGAAAAGTCCATTTTTTGTTGACGTTCATACTCGTATACATTTGGAAACAAATTTTGCTTTTGTTTCTTCTTCTTTTTTCAGTGTTTGGTTTTACACTATTAATTTTGCGGGCAATCAATTTTTACTACTCCTATCTAAGGGTAGTTACTTTTTTCGGAAAGGGGTAAAAAATGTCCTTAACTATGAAATAATTCAAAAATGATAAATCAAATTTCCTCATTCCACCTATTTGGATAAAAAAAAATGCCCTTAACATTAAATTTAAGTTTAAATTACTCCTCCCCTTAATAAAAATTTATGTAGAATATATGAATGCTTTAATTAAATATGTAACATTATATTTACTGGTCCACATATAATTAAATCCAAATTCAACCCAAACACATTTTTAAAATACCCAACCTCTCAACTACATAACTTCACGGGTATTATGTTGTACATCTTAGTACCGAGGCACCTTTAAAAGCATTATTACGTCTCAGCCTATAAAAGTACATAATAAGAAAAAGAGATAGCTAACTTTGGTTGAAGGCTGGTGATAACTATATTTTAGTTTCCATTTCAAATATAAGATTTGGATTCAGTGCCATGGGATTAAAGTCCATTTTTTGATGACGTTCATACTCGTATACATTTGGAAACAAATTTTGCTTTTGTTTCTTCTTCTTTTTTGATGTTTGGTTTTACACTATTAATTTTTAAAGACAATCAATTTTTACTTCTCCTATCTAAGGGTAGTTACTTTTTTCGGAAAGGGGTAAAAAATGTCCTTAACTATCAGAAATAATTCAAAAATGATTTTTTTTTTCCATAGATTGAATCAAATTTCCCTCATTCCACCTATTTGGATAAAAAAAATGTCCTTCACGTTAAATTTAAGTTTAAATTACTCCTCCCCTTAATAAAAATTTATGTAGAATATATGAATTTTAAATTTATTAATTAATTTCCTCTTGTCTAAAATGAAAATATAAATATTTGACATGTTTTTCTGAACTCCTAAATTAAAAAATAATGGTGATAACCAAAAAACAATAACACTTTATCAAGTGTAATACCGCAAGGTGGGTCTGAGAAGGATAGAGTGTACGCAGACCTTATCCTTATCTCGTGAAGATAGAGAGGTTGTTTTGTTTTCACAAGACACTCAAATCAAGTAACGCATATCAAAGCAATAAAAAAGGGAAAATACAGAATTACATAACATTCCAAAAAAAATGAAAAATAACAGCATCTAAATAATGCGATAATCAAAATACAAGAAATAACACATAGTAACATGAATCGAAGGACAAGAAACTACGAGAGTAATGCTTCTGTATAAAAGGAGTATGACAATGATGAAAATGTTGTACATCTTAGTACCAGGAGAAGTTTTCCTTTAGAAAGCATTTTGGCCCAACGTCTCAGAATCCAAACAATATAATCATCAGATATTTGTAAATAGGATATAGGAAAAAATATTATTTAGTTAGTGTTTGTTATCAAAATACATATAGTTGTACAGGTCTTAGAACATTCCATTATTTGTCTTGTAGCATAGTCAAACTTGTATATATTTACATATCATCAATGGGAAGGCACTCAGACAATTTCCTTAATTTTGTTCTTCATTCAATCTTTATCAAATATAAGTACCAAACTATCACCAAGCCTTGGACAATGTTCAATAACTACTATTTCCACCATAAGTTGTCCTATCTAAGTTCATGTCCTCCGTAAGTTAAAGATGCCTCATATCTAGTCTAACCACCTCACCAATATATTTTCGGCCTACCTCCACCTCTCCTTAATGGTGATCTGAGAATTAAAACCAATGATCGAATTTACTTAGGGCTGGGCATAAAAATCAGATCTGATGAGTTATGATACCTTATGTTTTGATGATTTGACAAACCTCGTTAAAGAAAATATCTCGGGTGTCAAGCATGTTGACATTTTAAAAAATGCACCGCCACTACACAAGCCGCAGGATATGTTCAAAAGAGACATAGTTTAACGAGTTTCCCAACAGATATGTTCATATTTAAAAAGATCACTATTGCTTGGTCAATCGTACAATCAGAAGAAACTGTATTGAGCAAAGCAGCAAAGCAGCGCTAAAGCCTGCTCACAAGAGGACCAAAGTTCCTCCTGAGACTGTGTCCTAAAGCGTTGAAAAGTCAACTTTTTTTCGATATCAAAGACTTTTCACAAAAGTGTCACCTTCTCACCCCTTTCTACATATACAACACTATGCTTTTTAGCACTCGCACAAAAATCAAGTGCAAATCTCCACTTCCGAGGTATACAAGCAAGTGCATCCAAGGACTCGTTCTTACTCGAAGACGTGTTAAGTTCTAAGACTGCAGGTCTTTGTTCTTTTGTTCTAAACCGTAAACTCATTCTTCCTTAAAAATAAGTTGATTGTGTTGAAGTCGGGCCCAAAAATAAGTGTGTTTTCGAGCCGGTACACTAGCTGGAGTTAGCTTAATAATGGGTGGCTAGTGTTAGTTATCAGGTGAATTCTCAAGGGGTGCCCTTGAGTTGGTACGCTAGGCTGTGAAGCGTACAGCTGAACCTAAAAATGGCATTGAGTTAATGGGTTGAATTTTGGTCTAATTACATTTGGATCAATAACAAATAAGGGTGAGGGGTAGCATATATAATTAAAAAACGGTGGTAGGTCGTGGTTTTAATATTCTACACATTATGCCGCTTTTGTTAAAAGGACCGTGTTTGGTGGAGGCCTTTTATCAAGATCGAATAGAATTAATTACGTTCTTGGGTCGGTTTTCAATTTAATTTTTTAAAAGTTCGATTTTAGGTTTTAAGATATTGATATTTTGATCTGAAATACTGACAGTTGCAACTGCTGCTTTAGCTATGTCCAAGAGCTAACTACCATGATTGTTTTTCCAATAAGAAGATAGAGTTAAATCATAAGTATATTACTAGCAAGGATCCTCGTTGTCCCATAAGTTTATTCTCTTAAGAAGTTGTCTTGTTTCTTTTGCTTTCCAGATTCCAATAAAAATTGGGCCGCCTTTGAATTATATTGTAATTATATGTATGAACAGGGAATGTTGCTAACTGTAGGAATCATTGTCTCCTATTCTCATTTGTCATAGACCATCCATTTCATTAACACTCTGTTTGGAACGTTGTTACTCATTGTTTCATAATGTACTGTATTGTATTGTACCGCTGCTTTTTTGTAGATATAATGTTTGATAGACCGTATCGTTTCCTCGTGTAATAACATATTTTTTGTTTGGATTGAATGTACACGTATTTTAATTGGTAAGTTTACCAAAATGCCCCAAACTATAAGTTTACAAATTTAGATTTCAAATTCAATCCTAAATAGTTAAGAAACATCATTAACCACTCAAAATCTTTAAAATTTCACTGGAATAGAAAGTTTGAAGACACCACAAAACGATTTTCTCACGATGCCTATATTTTTCATATAATCCATAGCTTAAAATGCATAACGAAATAATTGTCAATAACGAAGTATTCATACGGTCCACAAAATCATAAATACTTAAAATTTAAATAAAATTATTCTAAACTTAACGTGACATCATGGTCAATAAAAGAATCTTGCGGTCTTCCTGTGGACATCCCATCGTTGTGCGACACATAGACATCGCTTTTTACAAAGAATTATATAAGCCTTATTGCTCGTGCGACGTTCCAAATTCATCTCTTTACCATTTGCCATATCTCGTTCGCGAATAGGAGGCATAGTTGAAAGTCGGTTAATTGCATGAGCCAAATTGTCCATCCCACCTCTCAACATGTCACCCATTCCGTCAAGATGATCATGTTTAGACTTTTTACGGTGTGAGTCGGTGTCTCGGATAGCTATTCGACGTAGGTTCACCATTAGTTGGTTGATTCGCTTATCCTATCCATGTTCCGGTGTTTTCCAATGAAAGATTCACCGAAATCATCTCATCTACCTCATCTAGTAGGATCTTTTCAAATTTTTACGAGCACCTCTTTTTAACATATCCGGTCCAAGCTCAAATACAGCTCGATCCTTTCCATACAAAAATTATTAGCTTATCATAATTTCTAATTGACATACGGTCCTTAGCTCGAACTCGCAGTTTAGCCTATATATAAAAATAGCGAAGAAAATGATATGAACATTATCATATGAAAATAAGAACAAAACTAATAAACTAGTAATGCATGAATTTATCGAATTAACTGTCCCATACTTCGGGTTCGCATCCCACATATTTGTTATGGGATCCCATGAAAATCGCTCATCCCTATTTGAAATGTGTCATAGCATTTGGCAAATTTAGTTTTAATTACCTCATTCTATTGTGAATTTTCTCCTTGTTAATAAATTTATTAGGAAATTTTGATCGTAGCTCCTTCAATATGTTGTCCAAAGGCGTGTGTAGTGAAAGTTCCACCAATTCTGTTCCCACGTGTTTGCTCGTTACAAAATGCATCAATTAATGTGTCATCCATAGCATTTGACCAAACACATAAAGAGTTATCTGAAACATTTGTATCGTTTGAGGTGGATGCCTTTGACTTTTTCAACATGTTGACAACTACAGAATTAAGATAAATTTTCATAAGACATAATTAAAGAAAACATCATCACACATAGTTATTGATAAGTGTTATAAGATAAAGTAAAATGCACGACACAGAATGTTTGTAAATCAAATAATAGCATCACAAAAATTACATTCAAATGATATCAAATGAATAATAGCGACACAAAAGTTCATTTGAATTTTTATCTAAGAAAATTAATCTTGGTAATTAATCCAGATAGCAGCTGCTATGTTATCTCGAATCAATTCCCCTCTTCTATATTCCTCAGTGCTCTCCCTAGGATGATTTGGAAGTTCTTCATCCACATCATTATCATTCATAAGCTCCGCATCAACTTGAGCAAGTAACTCATCATTTGGATCTACACCTCTTAAGTAGTTGTGCAAATACAACATGCAAAATCTCAGCTTTTGGGTGTCAATACCATATGAGGACTCCGTTGAACTAGAAATTATAGAAAATCTCTTTTTAAGAACTCCAAATGCTCGTTCGATAGCATTACGCAAGACGTGTCGCAAATTAAATAATTCACGAGCATTTCGAGGTGGATTTCTCGAATACTCTTTCAAGTGATATCGCTCCCCCCGATAAGGTGTAATAAGACTTAACATGAGTCCCGCATCAACAAGGTAGTATTTTCACAAACATAAATAAATAAAAGATTCAATTATTTGTTCAACACGTATATCTATGTCTAGACAAATTTATATAACGTTTATTCCGGAATTTTATCGGGGCCTTGTCTATTTAGTGGTTCTTTCATAATTTTGAATTGTCGTACCTTCCCACCCAAAACACATATGTGAATTTTAAATCAAATGAGCATGCAACTAATACATTCCGTGTTGGATAATTATTGGTGCTTCACTTTGTGAAACTTTAACACGCATATGTGTCCCATCAATTGCACCAATACAATCCGATATTATAATATTGAACACGCAAACAATCTTGACATTGCTAAAGTTTGAGTAAAATTATAACTCGTTCACCTTAAAATACGGGTAGAATCTTTTAATTTTGAACTGGGATCCATCAAAGTTGATTAATAAATACTCATATAGCCCCAATATAGCTCGTAGGACAACATACGAAAACGACGACCGACCGACTCCCCCGATCGTTGAAAGATGAAAGATAGTTCGCGATTTAGCATTATGTGCTAACGGGTAAGTGTTTTCGCAACACTGTTTCTTCAACCGTAGCTTGAAGTGTTGGTCTAAGACCTCCATCTCTAACTAACATCTCGCAGACAGTGCAAAATGTCACGCCCCGACCTTACTAGGGTGTGATGGGCACCGACTTCTCGCCGTAGTCGAGCGAACCCTTAAACGTTCGCGCATCGAAACTCCGTCATTTCAAAAATTTTTTTTTAAGAGCATGAAACTTTTCAACATGGGGGAGAGATCGATCGTTTTTATCCGGTCATGAAAACCTTCAGTCAATCACATAAATTTTTACCAACTGACAACATCTGAAAATACACACTCTTTTAACATCTATAACCGATTCGCGTTCCTCGACACCCAATCCACAGGACGCTATCTGCAAAGTCTCTAGGATGTACAAATACCATGACATAAGTGCTTGACTTGGCAACACTCCGAACCGAAATGGAGCTCGCCCATTCCGCGGGAACGACTTCTTAAAGTCTTCTCTTCGTCCGGGCGTACCTCGCGTGGCATGAAACGCAGCTCCCCCGAAGAGGGGTCAAGACGGAATATGTACCGAGTATGTAAAGCGATAACAAATAATAACCATAGCTTAATTTAGAAGAGAAGAAACCACAATCAAGCTCATTACCTGCAGCCCTCGCTGGAGGAAACATAAATGTACACATGGGGCTTAGAACAATCCTTAAGTAAATAATGCGAGTGAATACGCGTTCTTCAAGCATACACGATATAAGTGTCTCCGGAATGCACAATCTAAATATAGTATCACAACCCCTTTTCCGGACCGCTTTCGCCTAATAATAATAACAATAATAGTAATGATAATAATGATAATAATCCCCGCAATAACGGGTGTGTCGGTCCCGACATACGTCTATCAATAGTGGCCCCTTCGGGCACGCCGCCGGTCCAACATACGTCTATCCCGGCCCCTTCGACATGCCGGCCCCGACATAATATTCGTTTTCGGGCATGCCACTCGTGACATACGGACCCTTCGGGCCATGAGATCGTGACATAATACTAATCCGAGCCCCTTCGGCATAATAATAATAATAATACTAATAATATGGAATGTAGACATAAGTCGTAGGTGGAATGAAATAGTAAAATCTCGCACCCCTTCGGAGTGGTTTGAAAGAGTCTTGTATAATAAGATATCGCACTCCTTCGGAGTAGTTTTGAAAAGTTAACTTTATATTTTCTTTAATACAAACAAACTTCCTTAAAATCATTTATAAACCGCAAACACGTTTCAAGTAAATCGGTTAGCATAAAAAGGTTAACAACCGTACGCACATGCAGTGGTGAGAAATTAAATGCTTTTCAAGTATGTATGGACATCATTCATAATAAAACATCTACGACCATTTCCAAGCAATTCGAGACCGTTTATGGAAGTTAGGGACATTGTGGGCCCACCTTGGGCCAAGTCGAAGTGGCGTACATAATTTACGAACATTAGGCCTTGTGAAGTCGTCTACGAAAGTTTCAAGGCAATCCGGTTCCAATTGTGAAAGTTACGTATGTTTAGGCCATTTTTCCAACTACTTAGAGCATATATAATTCAATTCTACCGAATGAAAAAGGGGTAACTTTAGATGCGGATTCCTAAAGCAGTAGTCATCCCGGGTTCGTATTCAAACCTATCATACCTAAGACATGCCAAAAGAAAGAAGGGTAAGGCTTTACATACCTTTTCCGTCTCTTACGCTTCTCCAAATCCAAGTTCAAAACTCTCCAAAATCTATAAATGGTCACATTTACCAAACATTGATTAGAGCCTTTAGAAATTCAATCTTGAATTAACATTTATCTACAAAAATTTCGGCAGTATTTCCCCTGTAAATGCATCATACCACCAAGTTCAACTTGGCCAATTTCAACCAACAACAATCCCGGGAATGCAACCCGGCCAAACTATCAACATAAAGTCAACAACCATACTAACAATTTCCATATTCAATCCAAGCTACATTATGCTAACTCAATTAATATACTACTTCCTTCAAAACCTTCCAACTCCAATAAAAACAATAATAGCCTTATAATATGTTTTCCAGCAACTCCATACCAATATCATTATCTTCTATACATGTAAGAACATAATATTCAATTTACATAACTTTAACCACAAGTCTCCAACTCCTACCATTTCACAAAAATTACTAAGGTTTTATTAGCAATATAGAATCCACACAACAACCAATATACTAAATAAAATTGATTCATTTTCTCCCATACCACATGCAATCACACGGCCACACATGCACACTACCTCACGGCCACAACATATTCTCCACATTTCCACGAATTTCATCAATCCTCACATACTACAACATGCATAATCACTTATAACACATAAAAATAAATTGATTCTTACATACAACCTACATGGACGGTCACACCTCCAAATTCATATTCCATATGAGTTTCATCCATTTTTGTACACTCCAACATACATAAACCTCCATAACATATAAAAGAGGCATAAGTTCTTACCTTTTCCTCCACTTCTTCACTTGACTATAATTGGTAACTTGTATGATTATGAGTTGTTCTCGTTCCAACAACCCCCTTCAACTTGCCAAGAACCTTTTAATCAATTACTTAGCTAGGAGGAACAAGTTGAACAACCTCTCTCTTTTTTTTCTTTCTTTTTTTTTCGGTTTAGAGGGGCCGAATGGCCTGGAGTTTTTCTCCTCCTTTTCTCTCTTGCTTCGTTTGAAAATTCTGTGGAGTTTTATGAGCAAGTAGAAGACAGTCTTCCTTTTTATTCCCATGGATTTTAATTACACATGGGCTTGGCCCATCAAGAGGGTGGACGGCCAAGTATGGCCCAACACCAAGCCCACCCCCTTTTTTTTTTTTTTTTTTTTTTGAACTCTATAATTCATGAAAAATTATTTTTTCAAATCCCAAATTTACCCTTCGTCTTCCTCCAAAATTCCACGAGGCATATTGCGAATTTCCCTTTATGCCCTTGACCTTTCTTAAGAATTCCGCTTCTAAGTGTTTCATAAGCCATTCATATGCTTAACAAAATAAAATACGGCCTTGCTTGTTGTCCTCCCGCAATTGCCTTGAGTTATCCGATTGCGCAAAAATGCGGGATATAACATAAAAGCCGTCGGGTCATTCTTAAAATATTACGACAAAGTTCCTCAAGAAAATAGATGACTCAATAGTTCATCTCTAACTTGCTCTCTTTCAAGGCGTATGGCATGTGTGATCGTACGTCGATCATTTTCAATTTCACGTGCATAATTCCAAACCAAATAAATGCTAAGAGAGCAAGCATATGATGCTAAAGAGCTCACTTGTCCCAATATTTGCCTATTATCTTGATTATTCTCGATCGACCATCTACAATAAAATTAAGCGAGATGCTTCAACTAATTAAACTACGTAAGATGCTAAAATAAATATGAATATAAACATGTTTACAGAAAATGCCTTTATTCGGAGGAGGCAACAACATGTTCACAGAAATCATGTACTCTAGCTTATCGTTTTGGTTTTTATCAGTTTTTTCGGTTATTTGGTTTTTTCGATTTTTTTCGATTTTCAAAAAGAAACACATTGTTCACATAGATGAACAATTGACATCAACAAGTAAAATTTCAGATTGGCATTTAACTCAACATGAACAATACGAGAAATTTCCATAAAGTAAACCAAACATTCACATACGAGTGTATTATACAATTCTAGAGTATGGTTTAACGAAGCATGGGAAAGCACTAAATAAGCAAAATATTCTATGCAAAAAATAAAACAAGAAAGCAAGCAAATTAATGATGATTGTGAATAAGAGCGCAATACAAATAATAACTTACAATTTTGAAAAACGGCAGAATGATAAGAAGTTTTAAAAAGATGGCCATGGAGAAAAAGAAGTAGCTTACCTGTAACTTTGAAACTATGGCAGAAACCTGAGCAAAAAGCAAACATATAAAATTAAAAGAAGGAAGAAGAAGCAGGGAGCAGGACAATAAAGAAAAAACGTAGAAGGAGATAGAAGAAGGAAGAAGACGTAGGGAGCAGATAAACCAAACCTAGAAGGAGAAAGTTTAGAAGATGTAGTAGGTATAGGATTTTTGGGAGGAGTTAAATAATATAAGGTAAAGGGTAAAATAGGATTATGAAATATTAAGTAAGGACATAATTGAAAAAAGAAATTAGGTAACAATGGGATAACACAAATCGGTTGTTACATAAATGGGGCTCTTCATTGTTACGTAACGATCGAATTTAACAATACGATATAATACATTTTAAATAACAATCAAAACAAACATTGTTTTGTGGTAACAATACAATACAATTCAATGGGTAACAACGTTCCAAACAGAGTGTAATAGCCAATCATCTGACTTTTGAAACTCGACGAACTGCACATTCTAAGTAGGGTTCCTAGAATACCAAGCCCATACCAAAAAACTGAATTGAATCGAACTAACTTTAGTTCGGTATTTGATATATTTTATCGAAAACCCAAAGATTGAAAGTACAAAACTGAACTGAAGTACCAAACGCCTATCCCTAGTTTTACTAACGAAAATGATTAGGAAACCTGATATGAAGATGATTAATTTAGATTTCTCTCCTTGATTAATGTGTGTGTATATATACACACACATGTACATATTATTGAACATAACTATTGATTATTCCCTTTCGAATATAATCGCACATTTCTATTCTCAATTATGCTAAATCTTCACTTGAATAACCATAACATAAAGATTCTAGAAAAAGCATCATATGTTCAAGGTTATAAATGAATATTCTCGTAATAAACTCTTCTCTCGATTAAATAGATCGTAGAAATCGATTCAAGCACATGATTGAACTCTTTTACTTCGATAGAATGGAGTTAATCGCGATGAATATACAATCAAACATACACAATAAGTCAATAAGTAATCATTTAAGAAACTAAAGTCTAAATCAAACAATCGTGAAGTTCCCATAAAATAATAATACTCCATGAAAAAATTTGTGTCATAAAACGAGTAAAGAGAAGAGAAGAGAATATCACAATCAATTTGGAAAGTGAAATTTCTTTCTCAATTGTGAGAGAATGTCGTTTGAGGTGGTTTTGTCATATCTTCTGTCGATCAACATATGCATTAATTTATAGGTGTGAACAATGGTGAGCGAAAGTGTTAAAAGGGACGACATAGACCTAAAATCATATGAAAGAAAGTTATTTTGAAAACTTACAATTTCATGGAATCAATATAGCTAATGATCTAGAGCATAATATAAGAATATAGGTGATATCTACTAGTTGGAAATAGGTTTTAGTCTTGTTAGTGGACTTCTATTTTATTACTAATATTTGTATATATTTTCACTTTTATTTTATTTAGTATGATATGACACAAATTAAGCTTAAATAGAGAAGAGAATTCATATAACCGGAACCAATTTATTTGGGACGGAGGCGTAGTGATTGTTGTAATCAGACGTCATCGACTTATGAAAGTCCTCATTTTAAAAGTGTACTACGGCGTTGCCACAGGAAAAATATGTGCTGATAAATTGTTTTGATAAAGTTAATTGATAATTTAGTAGATATAGTAACTATAAATTGGTAAGCATCATTGTTTAAAATTCGGAAACAATCTTGTATGATAAATATAATACAACAAGATGTCTCTCTTTTGAGAGGTTCTAAGCTAGTTTCCACAAATCCCTTATCGTAGTTGTTGGTTTCTTCTTCATTTGAACATGAGACCTTTACATGTTTCTTGAAATATTTGATAATTTTGACTAGTGTTTCAGTGTCAACATTGGGAAGTGGAATGATGTTAGTATAAAAATATATGCGATAAAATTTATAATAATCAATGTTTACATATACAACATCTGGACAAAAAGCTACTAGATTCACGTGAACTCATAAATTACAAGCTAGATTTGTCTCTACTTGTAACTACATGTTCTTAATCTTGTCTACAACTGGCTCCAGTTAGCCAAGGCAAATAATGTGGCAATGATTCTACCAAGATGGTGCGATAAAATAAGGTGTTCCTTACATTGATCAATAAATAATGTATATGTTCAAATTTAATTATATAATTTTCTAGTCACTAAATCAAGTGACCAACTAGAATGTTTAGTATTTACTATTTACACACAGGAAATCATAAATGTTCATAATAAAGGTGATAGAAATATTTCTTCAGGAAAAGATGGAATACAAGGATCTGCATGTAAGGTGCGCATAATATATATCAAGAAGTTGTGTTTCCTGTACACACCACATTTCATATTATATGTTTGATTAATTTCCCTTAATGCAATCATATCTCAAGATCAATAAATTTTATATTTGATAATTCATTTATACTAGCTAGTCGTTTTAGCCTGTATTTAGATATATGACTTAAATAGTCGTATCACAATTAGGCAGAATATTCATGCAGTATACAACATTATGATGGACATACAGTAATAAGAAATATTGCATGCAGATTTATGGGCAAAGATATATCTTGAGAGAAAAATTGCTTATGCCTAAGAGATTTAATTTCTTTCCACGATATCCTTTATGTTTGATTTGATTAAGAAAATCTCTCGTAGTATTATCTTTTAAATATCATTGGTTAGTAATTTAAGAATATAAGCTTTTTTAATAATTTCTTATTTCATAATTTTTCTTTCAGAATGCGCGCAAGAGTGGAGATCGCACAAAATGCTATTCTACTTTATTAAATTAAACATAATTACTAAATTAGGTAAGATTAAGTCTTTTATATTTATTCAATTCATATGCATAATTACTTTGTGATCCTAACATAGATTACAAGTAAAGATATTTATAATTATTTAACAATTAAAACTCCATAGGGGCTATTTTATAAATTCTGAAAGTAAAAGAATTCAAAAGAAAATAAAGAAAACAAAAGAAAAAACTTAAATATCAACTACATTTTGTAAAGCCCTAAAATTTCTCAAAATTGTCGGTCTGTTTCTTGGGCGATTCCTCCATGGATGCTTGAAGAAGTTGAGATAAAGTGTTGTCATTTGCTTCGTGTTACGATCTGTGCTCGTCCTTTTATTCCTCAGCTGCATACATTCTTGCTCGTTCTCTTTATTCTTTCATTCAAAATTAAAATTTTCAACTTTTAATTTTTAGGAAAATTTTAATTTTTAAGAAGAACGGATTTTTTTGGCCAAGCGTTATTATTTTGCTAGAATTTCAGTAAAGAAAATTGTGTACATTGTAGCAAACTATATTTGTTTTTATATCATTTTATAAGCATCATATATAAGTGGATAAACACATTTCTAATATATATAAGCGGCTACGTGGACGAACATTGCTGAAATGAGTTGTACCAAATGTTACCTAAATTGTACAATAAATGGGTGGACCTATTTTATTGCTATCGGACACGTGTATGTGCTTCCTTCCTCAGCAAACCATGTGTATGTCATTTTATGTACCAAGCCACACCATTTGAGTCTCATTAATACGTATATTAAAGCTCTGAATATTTATGTTCTCTAAATTGTACACGTATTTTATTGCTATCGGACACGTTTAATTTTAATTCAGCGATAAACCATGTGTATGTCATTTTATATACCAAGCCACGCCATTTGAGTCTCCTTAATACTCCGTACACTTTTAATTTTGATTCTCGATAGATATTTATTTTCCGACTTTTTTTTTGACTTTTTTTTTTTTCGAATATTTTTCGTTTCTGATATATATAAGTGTCCAAGAGGGGCGAACACAACAACAACAAATTGTATGAAAAGCTGTCTGAGTTGTACACTAAATTTGGACTTATTTCAATTGTACTTATTTTCTTTCATTTTTATTCAATTGTGGGTCCACTTCATTTAACAAGTACTACTACTCCCTCCGTCCCAAAAAGATTGTCTTCCTTTCCTTTTTAATATGTCCCAAAAATATTGGCATCTTTCTATATTTAGAAACAATTTAACTTTATGAGGTGATTTACAGCTACACAAATATCTAAGGCTTGTTTTGGACCATACATTTCAAAAGTCTTCCTTTATATCTTGAAATTTGTGCCAAGTCAAACTAAAACAATCTTTTTGGGACGGAGGGGGTACTTGGTTTGCCACCTATTCTCTGTAAACGTGTATTCCACTTTTACGTTATCATATTTCTTTACTTCTACACTTCATTTTATTACTCTATTATAGAAAGCACATGAAATTGTACTCTAAGCAGGGACTAACATGTGTACATTTCAGAAGTTTAACATTAATTCTACCTCTTATGTGTTTACTTTTTAAGTCCCCACGTATCCGCAGTGTCTCAATTATCCTTTTGATATTTGGCACAAATATCTAAAGTTTCGTGTAGCTTTCCCTCTAAAACTTAGTACTTTACTTGTTTTCTTGAAGACAAAATCGTTGTATCTGGGCTTATGTTGTTACGTTTTGAGTATAGGTGCAACGCAACCATTTGGAGGAGAAATGAGCAATTTGGTGGACTTTTTGAAGCTTTGATATCTGATCGTGGTGACGTAAGAAGCAGAAACAGTAGAGAAGAAGTGATGAACTAAAGAATTCGCTATCCATCCGCATCGCGGAACAAAAGCGGAGGTTTTCTATCTCTAATCAAATTACACAATCAGGCTTTTCATCCGCATAGTGGAAGAATCGCGGAAGGAAAGCGAGGCTACAGGCAGCTTTCCCGTTTCGATTGGGATTAGGTTTACTTATTTTTTGTTTTAACCCTAGGATATATATATAGATGCTTTATTAGCTGTAAACGGTGTGCTAAAATATTCTAAGACTTGTAAGCCACCATTTTACTTTCTCTCTCTAGATTTTATTTTATTTTCATCTTTTTGAACCCTAGATTATTCATGAATTCTTGTTGTTCATTGAGAATCATGAGTAGCTAAAACTCTTAATTCTTGGGTTGTGGCGAAAGACATAATAGTTGGTTTGACGACAATTATTATCTATTGATTTTCCATATTTTGGGTTGCTTATTTATTTTTGATCTAAATTGTTTGATTATCTGGCCAATAGTTAGACACTATCTGTGGTGCGTGAATTGGACTTGAGAAAGGGAATTCACATACGTAATAAGAATAAATAGAGTTTGTTCGATTTAATCGTTTCGCTACTGATGATAGAGATATACCCTTTAGCCTTACTTAGTTAAATACGGAGAATTAAATGCGTTCTTGTTACTTCTGATGACCATAGAGATATAGGCGTTATAGTAACATCTACAGGCTTGTGAATAGCTCGAGAGAATATCATAAAGTTACAATTAACCCGTCAACTAGTAATCCAGGAAATAAGATAGGTAGAATTGTCTGAAGATCAACTGGATTGTCGAAAGCCATGACCCTGGAACTTTCTCTCATCTGATAAATCTTACAGTCTTTGTCAAAATATTCTCAGTCACAAAAACACCCATCATAAATTGTTTACTTTTCAATTTTAGTTTAGTTACAACAAGCATCTTGATTTTCACTCTCTTGAATAGTTTTATTCGAATTTGAATTAGTTTGACAGTAGAATCTAAGTCTATGTGGGATCAATATCTGGACTTAAAAGTTCTATATTACTTGTACGACCACGTATACTTGTGTGTGCGTTTGGAAGCAACACCTTTCATTTCCTTCATTTGGCATGTAGTCCCTCTGTCTCAATTTAAGTGTCTAAGTTTGACTAGATACGGAGTTTAAGATATAAAGATAGACTTTTGAATCTTGTGATTCTAAATTAAAAATATGTATAATATAATAAAATATCCTTTGAATCTTCTGATTATAAACTTGACATGTAGGATATTTAAATTGTCAACTTACTAAATATAAAAAGAGGCGGACACAACCAAAATAAGACAAATTTTAACAATAATTGAGAAATTAAGGGGGAAAATAAGAGGAAAAGAAACAAAAAATGGAGACTCACTAAAGAGAATCGCGGTATCATTTGCAAAATATACAAACCATAAAGACTAACTAAAATGAGTAACCAAATTAATCATGTTAGGCCCCGTGCATCGCATGGGCATAGTTTGCTAGATGTAATAGAAAAGACATGAATAAGTATAAAGAAAATAGCTTGTTAGTCACCAAATTAAGCGGCCAAATTAGAAGGTTTAATATCTACACGTACACAATCATAAGTAAAATATACATTTTCAGGAAAAAAAGATAGAATCTAAAAAGGGTTTGCGTACACAAATATGCATAGTATCAAGAAATTGTGTTTTTGTAGAACATTTCTTACTATATGTTTGATTTGTTTTCTCTTAATACAAGCATATATATCACGATCAATATATTTTATATTTGGAAGAATCGTATCATTTACTAGCTAGTTATTTCATTCGTTGAGTATATGACTCAAATTGGTACCACAAATAAATAAGCGGAATGTTCATCCAGTAATCTGTGTTGACTACAACATTATAATGGGAGATGCATGAAGAAGCGATTAAAAAAAAAAAACTATTGAGATTCAATTTATGTAAGAAAAGTGATTGATTATCAATTTACCAAAAATACGTTGTGATGCATGTGGATTTATAAACACAGATATATCTAGGAAAAAATTACTTTAAAGGGATTTAATTTCTTTCTTGATATCCATTAGTGTTTAATCGGATTAATAAAATCCTTGTAGTTTTATCTTCTAAATTATTATTGGTAGTGATTTAGAATGAAAGCTTTTGTAATAATTTCTTATTTGATAAATTTCTCCAGAATTTGCGACAGGGTTGAAGATCACACAAAATGTTATGCTACTTTATTAAATTAAACATAGTATTAAATCAAGTAAGGTTAAAATGCTATCCATTAGAACTCAAATTTTAGCAGCTAAAAAACTAGTATCAGGGCCTCTTTTGTGATGGCGAGGGCATCAGTCGCTATCGCGATACACAGATGGGACAGTCGCGAGCACAGAAAGGTCCCTAGGTTAGATCCTGGTCTAACCTCCTGCATGACTGTGAGGAAAAGGTCCACGATTGCGAAGACCAAGCAAGTGGCACTCCCAAATGACGAAGAAGGCATTGTAATCTATAAAAAGTTGAATTTCAAAATCTAGAATGTGATTATGTACACTTTTGAGATTTCAAAGGGATTTAGCCTCATATTTGAGCAAGAAAAAGGTGTGGTTTAATTCTCTAGGTAACAATTTCTAACACTAATCTAGCGATTACACTTCAATTTCATTGAATTTGGACAATGAGATTATGTACATCATAAGGCTTTAATTGAGTAATTTAGCTATAATACTAAAAGAGGTAAAGCATTGATTTGGCTTAGAATTTGATATCAAAATAGGATTTTTATTATTGTATTGAAATGGTTAGCTTATGGGTAACGCGACCATGTATTCAATTTTGAATTTCAGTCCGTTGACCCGAGGGCCGAACTTCAGTTGACCATGTATTCGTTAGCTTAAAAAGTTAATTAAATTTAAAGTTTACTTAAAAAGAGTTCACAATTTTTTTCTTAAAAATTAAGTTCATAGTTTTAAAAGTTAATTACATCAAAACTCTCTTAAACTTTCATCGTTTTTGTGTTTTCATACTTAAACTATTGGGTGTTCATGGAATCCTGAACTACAATATTATCATATTAAAAACCCCCTAAGCTGGCATCTGGTGGAGAAAGTGATTTACGTCTCTTATAAGCACATGAAAGCTATAAAAAATCCAGGTAAAATGTCCAACATCTATATAGTCCTAAAGATACTTTTGCCAAATTCTCAAAGTGTGAGTTCTTGTCACACCCCGATCTTACTAGGTGTGACGGGCACGACAAGCTTTATGTCAGCGAATCCGGCGACTCTTAGTTGCATATATGAACTACGCCGTTTTTTTTTTTTCGACAGCATAAGCATACATAGTACAATTATGAACATAAACTAGTAAGCTTTACGATCATCTATGGATCGGGGACAATCGGTGAGTACCAGTTCCATGCATATGGTCTACGAGCCTCTAAACATAGTACACATGTACATAGAAAGGGGTTCTAGGCTTACGAATATGTACACAAAAAATAAGTACCAAGGACCGGTGTTTCCGAACATAGCGACGCAAAATACCGCTGAACTTGGAAGAATATGTCCGCCGACCCTCGCGCGCATGAAACGCGGAGTTACATGAAGGGCGTCGAGTACGAATAATGTACCGAGTATGTTGATATAGAAAATAACATAAACAAGAGCATAGATTATAAGTAACAATATCGAGGGGTCATGGATATATATATCGAGATAAGGATGTAACAGGTAAGATGTGAAGCCTTTTCGTCTGGGATTGGTTGTTTTTGTTTTGAAAACAAAACATTTCTTTTCATAGGCATAGAAAGTAGAATTTATATCGTATCATAATGTACCATAGCATAGTATAGTATATCATAGTATCATAGCATAGCATAGTATATCATAGTATCATAAAGCAAATTAGAGTATATCATAGTATCATAGCATAGCATAGTATATCATATACATCAATATATCGGCCCACATAGTATAATTCCCGCATCCGGCATCCCGCGTCCGGATGATTGTCAAGTACGGATACGCTTTGAGTAACCAGGAATTCCGCGGTTTGGCTTCGCATTTCCCCAAATACATTTTTATACATCTATATATATATATATCAACATTTCGGCTAAATCGGTATGTCGGAGCGACGTAAGGTCGGGAACCTCCGATTATATTATAAAATAATTGAGGGCGCTTGGTTGCAGGATGATTTATGATCGAGACTATCGAAGATAGAACGGTCATAAAGATATCGGCAGGTATGCATGGCATAGCTCGACATCGTAGAATCACAGTGGAGTGGAATCATAGTCACCATAGAGATCATAGTGGTCATAGGATCACTCTTCATAGGATCGTAATATAACGTGGGATCATAGTATTCATAGATCATAGGCATTTGAGATTCATAGTGATAAGTGAGGATTATAGTCGTTGTTTAGGTCATAAAAATTGGCAACATCATAAAACTTAGTTTTTAAAGAAAATGTATAGACTTGGAAACGGCAATATTGAAAACTTGGTTTTCAAGAGAAAGAATATTTTGGAAAACACTTGTAAACTTTCGTTGAGGAAAATCATGTATGGTGTTAAGGCTTAGTTAAAACAATTCTTATTTAGTGTAATTAAAAACTTTCCTTAGCTAAGAGGAAAATAGGTCAAACGGAACAATAATAAGAGAGAATTTGGGAATAGTGGGCCCACCGAGCCAAATGAGAGGATATCAAATTTACGTATATTAGGTTCATGGCGTCACTGGGAGGGTCTTAGGGTGATAGAATCCTATTTGGGTAAAATCCGGATGTCCAAGGAGTTTTTCCAACATTTTACAAGCTTCTAATTCTTTATTAAGAATTATATTTATTTCAATCTTAATTCCCGTTAAGAAAGTGTGTAACCAAAGACACGTATTTCAAAATAAGTTTTAAGACATGCCATACAAAATAAGCCTACATATTTTTCTTTTAGCACATCCAAATTCAAGCTCCAACTCTAGCAAATCTACAAATAGGTCATGTTTACCAAACATAATTAGTGCCTTTAGGATTGAATTCTTAAAACAACACTTGGCTACCGAAATTTGGATGTACTTCGTAAATACATCATTCCCCAAGATTCATCTTATAATTCTCATCAACAACAATCCGGAAATTCAACCGCCAAACTATCAATCATAATGTCACAATCATATTAACAATTTCCAACTTCAATCCAAAATACATTCTAATAACTTAATCAACACACTACTTCCATCAAGACCTTCCAACTCCGATGAAAGCAATAACAAACTAATAATTCACATACCATCAATATCATACAAGTCTCATAATCTTCCATACATGCAACAACATTATATTCAATTCAAATGCTTCAATCACAAGTCTCCAACTTCTACAACTTCACAAGATGATTATGCATTCATAGGTAATATAAAATCCTCAACACAACATCAACCCAAACACAAAATAAAATTGATTCATTTTCTTCCATACTACAACAATTCTACACGCTACATACATGTCACACCTCGGCTTCAACATACGCACAACTACAATCTCTCCAAAAATCATTCAACTTCCATTATCTACATGATATTCACAACAATAACAATCAACCATTAAATAAAATAACTAGCACATGATTTCTACATACACCAAGACATAGTTACGGCACATTAAAGTACACGGCCACACTTCCATCTTCAAGTTCCATGTGAATTTCATCCATTTTTGCGTAGAACTTACAACTTACATAAACACCATAACATACAAAAGAGAATGAATTCTTACCTTTTTACATGAATTCTTCACTTGGCTTCAATTGGAAACTTGTCAAGGTTATTGTTTTCCTTGCCCAAAGGACCTTCCACTATGTTAAAGACTAAGGAATGATTTGGCTAGGAGAAACAAGTTAAAATATATATATATATTCTCTTTTCCTTTTGTTTTTCCCTCGGTTTCTTTTTTTTTCTTCAAAGGGCCAATGGCCTTGGAGAATTTCTCTTCTTCTTGCTCTCTAAGTCTCTTGAAATGTCTAGAATATTATGGGATGATTGGAAGACTTAGTCTTCTTTTAACCATGCATTTTAATTCAACACAAGGCTTGGCCCACGATTTCTGACGGCCAACCTTGGCCCAAGTCCTAGCCCATCTCTTTTTTTTTGTCATGCCTCTCATAAAAAAATTATTCTCCAAGTTCCAAATTTACCCTTCGTCTTCCTCCATAATTCCAAACGTATACTTTTTTTTTTTTTTAATAATTCCCGCTTCTAAATGCTTCATAAGCCATTCTATGCTTAACATCTTAAAAATAGGGCCTTGCTCGTCGTCCTAAAGATTTCAATTATCCGATTGCACAAAATGCGGGATTAAGACCGGTTAGACCCCGTAATCAACAAGCTTTATGTCAAATACTCAATGTGTGAGTTCTAGTTAGGCGCAGTGGCATTCTTGGGTCACGTGATCTCCAAGGATGGTATTCTAGTGGATCTGAAGAAGATTGAGGCAGTTCCATAGTGGGCTAGGCCTACTAGTCCCTCAAAATATGGAGGTTCTAGGCTTACATGTTATTATAGATGCGGGGCGTGTTTTAGATCACCCAAACCTATTAACTAAGCTAACTGTGAAGAAGTTCAGACTTGTGTGAAGTAGAGATGTGTTGAGCTTTAAGAATCTCAAGACAGCCTTGACTATAGCCCACTCATGACTTTGTCATCCGAGAGATTATTCAATGTATTATGATGCTTAGAGAGTGGGATTGGTTTGTGTTTTGATGTAGGGATACAAGATGATTACATACGCCTCCAGACAACATAAGAGTCTTCAATACATCTTCAAGTAGAAAGATCTAAATTTGAAACAAATTAATGAGGTGGCTTGAGTTACTCGATAATTATGATATGCCTATCTTGTCCCACCTAGGGAAGGCTAATGTTGTGTCGGATGCTTTGAGTAGGAATTCCATGGGTTTGGCTTCCATTTAAGCTTTTATTCGAACTTTGGTAATTGATTTTCAACTTTCGGCTAACTCGGTGTTAGATTGGATACCACACTTTGTAAAGGTAGACTTATGTGCGTGGTTAAATTCGAATCAAAGCTTTTTTAAGGATAAATTTATTTAAGCTCATTTAAGTGGATTTAGACATACTAAAAGAGATATTATTGACTCTGATGGGGGTAATATACGTGATGGTAGATTATGTGTACCGAATGTGGGAGATTTGAGATAGACCATGATAAAAAGATTAAATCTCGTTATTATATACATGTAAGGCGAAGATGTATCAAGACATCAAGAACATATTCTTTGGATGAGTTGAAGAGAAAGTATATCCGGCATGTAACTGTAATTTTATTATTATAATTGTGTATTAAAAATAATGTATCAGCTTGATCATTTAATCTAATAGGTAGAGACATTACTATTTCTCTTTTTATAGTACGTACTTTGATCATTAAGATTTAAAATATTCAAGATTTTATAAGTTTTACTTCCTTTATTAAGTTATATTTATGTAATTTAATATCCTCGTTAAGATAAGAGTGTGTAACCAAAGACAGGTATTTCAAAAATAAGTTTTACTCCCTCCAATACAAAATAAGTGTCCATTTAGATTTTAGCACATCCATTAAAAAAATACTAACTCCTAGCAAAAAAATAGGTATTTTGACTGAACTACCTTTTATTAAATTTGCAATATATAACTTGAAAAAAATAAAATCATAAGTAGTAACTTATTAGGAAAAAAACTTAACCACAAAGGATGTGTGAATAAATCAACAAATAAACAGATTTCACTACACATTACAGTTTAATTAAATTAAACTCCCCCGAATGGGCCTAAGGTGGCGAATCAACTATACGGTTAACACGAATAAAAGATGAAACCCAAAGAAAAAAATGATATGTGAAAGTCAGACTTGTGTGAATAGAGATTAGTATTCCGAAAACAAGGTGCATATAATTCGTGAGAGTCAAAACTAACTCCGATTAATCTCACTAGCAAATCTGGAAGTTGTTTGGAATTTTGAAATGGACAACTATGGAAAAAAAGAAAATAGGAAATGTTGGAAAAAGAATAAATGAAAGGAGGCAAAAAATCAAAATTTCAAAGTACTATTAATAGAGTAAATTCCCTAAAAGGTCACTTATGAATTGAGAATTGCCATCAAATATCACTTTCCCTTCTTTTAGGACTAAAATATCACCCAACTATTATTATGGGAAAGAATATACTAAACATAGTAAAACCCCCTTAATTCTAGTTTACATGCTATATCACATTAAATTCTATATTTTTTAATAATAAATTTATTTAACTCATTTAATCCATTTAACTCAACTCAAACCCATTTAACCAACCAACTCATGTTTTATACTCATTTAATCCGATTAAAAACATCAAAGTTAAATTATTATCTATTAATGGTTCGAATATAAAAGAGAACATAAGAAAATTCTTTGGAAGTTGCTTGCGGTAACCGGCAAATTGTAATTTTATTGTTTTTGTTCTTTAATACTGTATCAATCATTTAATCTAATTAAACATTACTATTTCTCTTTTTATAGGGAATGAAACAATTATTTTAATTTTGGCACGAAATATTATTAGAGATACCTCATATAAATATATGTCCGCTGTTCTTATATCTTCTTTTTTGGGTGCATCCACTGTTTTTATGTGTTAAAATAAAAAAATATTCTAGAATTTAGATATCAAAATTCATAGTGCATAAATAATATTACTAACTAGTAAACAAATATCAATATATAGATGAAAAAAATAAAATCAAACTAAAAAGGAAAAAAATACTTATACTAAATGAATAAATCAACAAATAAACAGATCTACCACATTACGGTTTAATTAAATTAAACTAATGAATCAATTACGGTTAATGGAAAAAGATGAGTTCAAACATATCAAAAGACAATTAAATTCTTTTCCTTAAATCTTGTCATTAATTAATAGATAACTTAACAATCTGATCTTTTAAAATTCAATATGGACACATGACAATGATCTAAATAGGCATTGATATTTACTGGAGCTGTATGAACTGGAGCAGAGCCGCTCCATAGGATATAAAAGTGAAAACGACGCCCAAAAAGTTCATTATTTTTTTGGCTTGGACTTTCCTAATTCACGCATAGAGAAGGTGGGAAAGATTACTCACTCATATAGTTGCAATTAATTTAGGGTTATGATGAAAAAAATTAGTTTAAGGAAATTTTAATTGTATGACCATTTTTACCCAATAAAACAAAATAAGTTTTTTTTTTTATGATTTTGTCAAAAAATTCATAAATTAGGGTGTATATCGTTAAAATCAAATATGATAGGTGCAAATCATAAAAGGGAGTATACATTAAGGATGCAAATTGCAAAAAATCCACAATCGTCTATAAAAGTTTCGCTTCTTTGATGTTTTCTAATAGGATTAATTGGGTATAAGACATGAGTTGGTTGGTTGAATTGATCTTGGGTTCGGTTGAGTTAAATGAATTTAATAAATTAAGTAAATTTATTGTTAAAAAAATAAAATTTAATGCGACATGACATGTTAACTAAGAGAGAAAAAGAGTTTTGTATATTTAGTATATTCTAAAAAAAATAGCTATAATTAAATAATATTCTAGTCTTAATAAAAAAATAGCTATATATATATATATATATATATATAATCTTCTCTCTTTAATTTGTCCAATTATCGACGCAACTTGCAACCACAAAATAACAAATCTTCCCCATTAGCACCTCTCTTCCTTTCTCCCTCTTCTTCATTGAAGGTATATATCTGCACTTAATTCTTGATATCATTTTTTTTTCTTTTTCTTTTTCCTTTTGATTGTTATTCTTTGTCTAGCTTTTTATTTTTCATTAATTTTGTGTTTGGATCTAATTTTCGTTTTGGGGTTTTCTTTGTTTCAAATTTAGATTCATTTTTTTTTTTGATAGATCAGTTAGCTGCTACTAATTGTATGTTATTATTTGTATATTGTTTCATCATATCTAATTGGTGAGATTTTTGGTTTTTATTTGTGGAGATTTACCTTACATAGCAACTGTATGATTAGATCTATGCCTATATTTGTTCTGCTACTAATATATAAATCGAAAAGCTAACTACCTTGGATTAATATTCACTCTGATTACCTTTTTCGTAATTTCCTAAAATTGTATTGTATTGTTTAGTTTTTTTTTTTTTTTAGAATATTATAACAGATATTGTTCACTTCTTGTTGTTAAAATATCATATTTTTTGAAAGTATGTGTTTGTTAATCAATTGCATTCTTTTCTATTGGTTATACCCATCCAAATGTATTATTAATGATTTAGAGATTGTTGTTCCTATTTCGAGTTACAATTTAATTTGTTTTAGATTTTTAGTTCAGTTAATTATGTGGACAATTAGATAGATAGTAAACCTTAATTAAATAAAAGTGCATGCATTAATGGTGCCTAACATTTAGTTGAGCTAATAAGACCCTACCTAGAGTAATTTTCCTGGTTTTGGTGTCCATGAGTGGTTACTTTTTGTAACTTTCCTGTTATGTATATTTAGTTTTATTGCATAGGCTTGTTAAAAAAAGAGTTCTATTTTTTTATTTTATTTTTCACCATAAGGGGGTGTGAATAAAGACCCTTCATCTCTAATTGGGTTTCAAGCTAAGTTACTTGGACTCTTCGAAAGTGTTGCCGTACCCGTGTCGGATCCTCCAAAAATACACTACTTTTGAAGGATCCGACACGCACCGGACGACATTTTAGGAGAGTCTGAGTAATCACCAAGTTATCAAAGTTTGAAAGGACCACATGTAGTTTAATCAATCATATGGATATAACAATGCAATACCAGCTAATACTAAGATTTTGCATGTTCATGTATGATAGTTATTGGATAGTTTCAGATATAAACTGAATGAAATTTTATTTTGATTGTAAGTCAAAAAGGAAATTACATGGTGGTACTTGTTATTTGTTCATTTGCCTTTACCCTGTTAAGGAAATATTTCTTGTATCATCAAGATATCACCTGTCTGCTGGTGTGTTTGGCTGGGACTAATCTTTCATTGGCAGTTTGCAGTCTATATTGATGTACTGCACTTCTCTTCAATTTATGATAATATTATCCAATAAATAAGTTGTGTTATAATTATCCGCAAATTCATGCAGTTAACTCTTGATTTTTGTAATTCTTCAGGTCTTAACTGCATTATTTGCAGTTAGCAAAAGTGGAGGGTGTTAAGTTTGAAACTTCTTTTATGTCTGAAAGAGATTTTCTCTTTCTGTCATCAATTGGGCTGCTTGGAGAGTACTGTCCTCAGTCAAGAGACCCTCATAAAGTTGTCTGCATGCATTTTAAGGGTTGCCATTTTATACAGCCTGCCCCATCTATAGACCAAGAAATTCTCATTGATTTGAGCTCCTTGTACCACTTCTGATAAAGCTAAAAGAGCAGATATTTGTGATATTAAGATGGCTTTGCAAAACATTGGTGCCGGAAACAAGGATGATGCCTTTTACAGGTACAAGATGCCAAGAATGATAACAAAGATTGAAGGTCGTGGAAATGGCATCAAAACTAATGTGGTAAACATGGTTGACATTGCCAAGGCACTGAGTAGGCCAGCCTCATACACCACAAAGTATTTTGGCTGTGAACTCGGAGCTCAGTCTAAATTTGATGAGAAAACAGGTACCTCTCATGTTAATGGTGCCCATGACACTGCAAAGCTTGCTGGACTTCTTGAGAACTTCATCAAAAAATATGTTCAATGCTATGGTTGCGGGAATCCTGAAACTGAGATATTGATCACAAAATCACAGATGTTAACCCTTAAGTGTGCTGCCTGTGGCTTTTTATCGGACGTTGACATGAGGGACAAGCTCACCACATTTATTCTCAAGAACCCTCCTGAGCAGAAGAAGGGATCTTCTAAAGATAAAAAGGCAATGAGGAGGGCTGAAAAAGAACGGCTCAAAGAAGGGGAAGCAGCAGATGAGGAGGCAAAGAAACTCAAGAAAGAGGCTGCAAAGAAAAAAGGTTCCTCAAAGGACGGTTCTTCAAAAACAGCAAAGAAAAAAGCCAATGTATCAGATGAGGAGCACTCTCCCACGGGCAGCCAAGCAGATCAAACTGAAGCACCACATGCTGACAGTGATGAAGATGTTCAATGGCAGACGGACACCTCCGTGGAAGCAGCCCAGCAGCGAATTCAGGAGCAGCTTAATGCTGTTACTGCTAGCATGGTTATGCTTTCGGCAACTGAAGAGCAGAAGTCTGGCAAAAGCTCACCAGCACGTGAGGGGAAACCCAAGGTCAACGGGCAAGGCACTGGTCTTAAGGGTAATAATTCCAAAGAGACGCTTGTTGCACAGACCAATGGTGTTAAGCGTAGTAATTCGAAAGAGACTCTTGTTGCACAGACGAATGGTGTTAAGCGTAGTAATTCCAAGGAGAAGCTTGTTGACTCTAAAGAGAGGCTTGCGGATGAAATAAAGGAACACCTGAATAAGGGTTCATCTGTTGCTAAGCTAAAGTCCTTCTTGGGCTCTATTTCCGGAACTCATCAAGACATAGTCGATGCATTGTTTGAAGCTCTTTTTGGTGGAGTTGGAAAAGGTTTATCCAAGGAGGTGATCAAGAAGAAACATTATCTTGCAGCTGCTGTACAGGAAGACGGTTCACAGCTAGCTCTACTACATGCTATTGAGTCATTTTGTGGAAAATCAAACTCAGAGGCTGTGAAGGAGGTTGCATTGGTTCTGAAAGCACTTTATGACATTGATATGCTGGAAGAAGAGTTTATTGTGGAGTGGTATGAGAAGGGATCGAAAGGTAGCAACAAAATCTCCCCAATCTGGAAGAACGTTAAGCCATTTGTGGAGTGGCTGCAGAGTGCCGAGTCTGAAACTGAGGATGAGTAACTTAATGAATGTGTGGTTCTTTGTCCTCCTATCTACTTATGATATGGTTTACAGTACAGTTGTGTCCATTTAGGTCCAACTAATAATGTTGTTTTCGTTAGTCAAGTCATTAGGTCTTTGAAACTAGATGTCCAATGACCCTGCTGGTGTCTTTGGTGCTGCAGAATAAAGCAGTAATTTGTGGCTATTGTCATACCCTTCTGTTTTGAGTCCTGGTTATTGTTCTGTGTGCTGTGCATTTTGTCAAAGCACTTATGATTTGCTTTCGCGTCCTGTGTGTATGTATTGTCTCTGCAGTTGTGGCTCTTCAATGAATGTTTTATTCATGGTTAGTTGCGTCTTCTGGCTGTTTTATTCATGGTTAGTTGCGTCTTCTGGCTATCTCTTCATGTATTGTGTTGTATTGTTAAATATCAACTATTTCGCGCATCAGTGATTATGCCGAAAAGATAATTATAATTCTATTGCAGTTTGTTCTGCTCTTCCAATTCTAAAATCACGGGTTTTGATGTTTTTGAAGCTGAATTTGGTTCTTAGAGAAACATGTTTGTCCTTTAGAAAGAGTACTTCATATAGATCTAACAAGCCAACCTACTCTAAGATAGATGAATCTAAGCGTATATATAGATCTAACAAGCCAACCTACTGTAAGATAGACGAATCCAAGCGCTTGAGTTATGGAGCTTCACTTTATTCTTTTAGCTAAGCTAAGGGCAGGGATTGTAGCTAACACTGTCGCTTGCCCTTCCTTGGCCAATTTAATGCTCTTCCATCAACTGAAGTGGGAAGAGAAGGAATAAGGGAAAATATCAATCTTTACTCTAGGAAAGCATTGCTTTTAACCACCGTTGCTATTCATCAAAACATCCAATACATTTTGTATAATTATCAATGTCAATGGTATAAATAATTTTTCTTTTTTTTAAAAAAAAATGTAAAAATAAATCAAGGTCGGGAACCTTTCTTTGCTTCTCACAAGCAATCCCTCAAAGCAATGAATGCACTAAAAAGCACGCTATAGAATGAAAGAAGGTTTCTGAGTGACTAAATATGGTATTGAAAAGGCTTCGTATGGCTTAGAGCCTAGGCGTTCATAGGTCTCCCGTCAAAGCTCCATATAAGATAACTGAAAATGCAAGGTTTAGAAGACCAAGATTTGCACATTTCAACACTGCCACTCATCTAACAGGATTGGCTAGAAAAGCAGGCACATAAAGCGTAGCAGATGAAAGTGATTCGCCTGCTAGACACTCAACCAATGCAAAAATACCCCAATAACTTGAATGGATTGATAGACAGGACCCTTGCCTTCCGACTGAACTAATAGAAGTTGGATTGAGCTTGAATGAGCGTATCTTACAAAAAGGGTATCCTAGTCCCCCCAGTGGAATGCATTGAACAAAGGAATCCATCTCTTTTAACCAATCCCTCTTACTAGATTGAGAAAAGGCTATCTCGATACAATCCAATCTATCACTGAAATGCACCATTCTATACTAATATACTGAGTAGCGTGATTTTCAATATTGAGTTACTTTCAATTTCATTGTTTTCCTTTATTTGCATTTTTTCCCTTTATTTACATTTCTTCCGTTTGTGTTTTTTCCCTTTGTTTGCACTCGGAGTTGAGTTGTGTTTGGTGATAATTTTTGCAAAGGAGAGAAGAAAGCACTTTATTTGAAATTTATGAAGATGATGTTGGAGACATATTTGAAGCACTTTTTCAAATTTAGAAACCAACTTCAAGTTGAATTTGAAATTGAAAAAAATTATTCTAAAATAAAGTGAAATATAATTCTCGTGCCGAATAGCTCCTAAATTTGATAGACTAAAGGTAGAGCAACGTGTTGGTTGGTATGGAAAAACTTTGTTCACACTTCTGAGTGTTTTTTTCACATTAATATGGAGTTAGGAGGTAGGTAGTCGTTTGCTTTTTTGGTATCATTCGTTTGATTTTATTCGTTTCTTTGGAAAAAAACAAATTGAAGTAAAAGACTACATTTATTATGACTGATTTATAATTATTTATGGCTTCTGAAACCAGACGAAGAAGTCTAAGCCATTTTAGTTCTAAAACAGTTAGCAGCTTGAGTTAAAATCCTGAACACTAGTTTAGCATTTAATGAAAAAATATACTAGTACATATAATCGACTTCTTTCTTGAATTGAATAAGTACTTTATTATTTGCTACAAATTCTTAGTTAGATGACTCACCTGTCCATTTGTGAGCTCATCCAATTCTCTCATTCCACCATTACTATTACTACAAATACAATGAATCCGATGATTAAATTCTTTGATGACATAATCTGGAATTTGTTAAATTACCAGAAAAGTTGGTGCATTTTAGCACTACGATTTGGGACAAAGAGCTTTCAAAATTCAAAATAACTTATCCATATCCCATTATAGTCCTAAATTATAGGTTAAGAGAAAGTAATTTTAGAGTACAAAAAATTCAAGTACCAGGACTGCCAACATCGTTAATGGTACTAGTATTTTAATAAACACACTTTTGGTTTTGAGAAATGATATTAAAACACAAACTTCTAACAAAATGCCCAAATAAACTTTGAATTTTGAAAAACAATGGCTACGATATTTTTATAAAAATAAAATGTGGACGCTTATGCTATTGATTTTATGAAGTACCAAATTGTCAAAATAAATAGTGGAAGAAAATCCGTGCTAGTTCTGAAAATCGTGGTTGTCAAATAGTTGAATTTTTTGTTAGTGTCAACGCTATGATGAGTGCTATATTTTGTTTCCGTCTCGAACTCTCAGTCGGTCAAGTGCTAAAGGAACTTTCAGAATGTAGTTGGAGGG
This sequence comes from Lycium ferocissimum, assembly GCF_029784015.1. NCBI lineage: Eukaryota > Viridiplantae > Streptophyta > Magnoliopsida > Solanales > Solanaceae > Lycium > Lycium ferocissimum. The sequence continues at coordinate 47,903,819 of NC_081351.1, forward strand.
TAGTATAGTCATTTCATGATTTTGTGAATGTTTGGTTCTTTTTGTTTTATGCTACAACACCATTCTGTTAAAATTTCAGCTTTGAGCAAACATACGATAACCAAGCGCGTGAATGTCACGCTTTGTAGTAATTGCAGTATTTCTGTTTTCTCAAAATTTAAATACTTACCATATTACATTTTTTTCTTAAGAAAAAACAAAATAGTACTAGATTACATGGGAAATTTCTCTCATAATTTTTTCTGCTTTTTAGTACGAAGAGAATTCAAAATAAACCTTGTCCTCCCAAAGATTTATTTCTTTTTTATTTTTGAGAAAGATTAAAAAAAATTTAAATTTTGGACCATATTTGATTTTCTTTTCAGTTTTGGGTTTATTTAGTTTTTTTGAAATTATTATTTGATCTTGTTGTGAGAGAACTTATTTAGATCTGGTATTTTGTGTGTGTCTTTTCAACAACTTGCTTTCGTGTTCATCAGTCCTTAATTAGCATAGGGATGCCTATTGTTGGCATCTTAAAAATCTTTTTATTTATTTATTTATTTTTTAAAAAACATTTCCATCCAATATTTGATATTCATATTGGGGTTTTGATTAATTCGAATTCACGCCGCGTAAGGCCTATTTAAAGGGGAAACACTACCTAATAATTTTTTTTTTTTTTGCATATCAAATGCTCAAACTCGAGACCTTTAATCAAGGACAAATGAATTTTATCCATCCCACCAAAACTCCAAAATCTTTTTATTCGTTTAAAGGTCTTATGATTAAATTAAATAATTTTCTATTTTCCTTTTTTAGGTCTCATAGATTTTATTTTAACTTTTAAAGTTGTAAAAGAAAGTGATTTTTTGATTAGGCAAATCCCAAGATGAGCTAATCCCATTTTAAGTGCACCTTTATCTGTACTATGCGAATTTCTTTTATGCACTTACGATTTCATATTTTATGCATAGCAATTTGCACCACTATCCTCAGAAAAATTATAATAACAAAAAAAAAAAAAAAAAACTAAAGAAAAGAATTTGGATTGATGAATTCTAGTTTATTCTTATCATTATGGCACCATTAGGAGAAGAAAAAAAAAAAGATACATAAGCAACATCGTCGCAAAATAATAGTAAATCGAAAGACTCCACAATTAACTCCTTTATATACTCAACCACCTTAATTTCTTGTCTTTAATTTAAGTCACGTTTCATCAGAAAATAATAATTGAAAGTTAGAAACTGAACATATAATTAAGAATTTTCTAGAACAAATATTGTCAGAAATGGAAGGCGCACTTTTAGATTATTTTCTTGGACAGTATTTTACTAATTAGTAAATTACATGTCTGGAAAGAAGGATTCTATCTCTACGATGTAAATAATTAAAATGAAATGATGTCATTACCGTGTAAAACCTTTTAACAAAAGAAAAAACATCATGGGAGAGGGCAAAATAGGCATTATTTTTTAGATAAATTGTAGTTATAAATTTATGAATTGGAAAAATTAATTTGCAATTTGCCTATCTCTTCTTACAAAATCGCCTCTTTGAATAATTTCCTTTAGCAGTTATTGTGGACTCACTATGGAAATTGTTTGAATTTATCTATAAGGAATTGGAAAAAGATTAATTAAATAATTACAAAAAAGATGCCTGATGATTAATAAATTTCACTTTTTAAATAATGTTCTTTTTGAATAACTTGATAGTGTAAAAAGTTCCTTATATTAGAGATACATACATATATAATCTAAAAGTAGGGATTACATATATAATCTAAAAGTAGGGTTGAAAGATTAAGTGTACTAAGTATTATGTTTTCTATAAAAGTATTGAACTTTACCATTCAAGCTAGTTGGCAATAATTCTGTAGTAAATTAAATAATTATTTAGCAACTTTTAAGTTTATGCGTTTAAAAGTGTTTCATCTATTTCAAAATGAACAAAAGAGTTTGTATTATGGTAATAAACGCATCAAAACTTCTGCCTAAATTTGGATACCAACCTCATTTTTATAAGTTATGTTCTTTTATAGCTAAAAATATTTTAAAAACTTATAGTAAGAAAAAACATTACCATTTGACTTCCAATAGCAATAGTAGTGTGTAAGACGAGAAGTCTTCACTTTTTGGATTTTTAATATACAACTAACAAAGTTCAATACCTACAGACAAATATAATCTGGGGTGAATTTGTCATAAAAATTGAAAATAAAAGAAAAGGATAAGAGGAGTCAATATTTTTGAGTTAATGCCTAAAAATTCTCCTAAATTATTCACGTTTTGTAAGTTTAATACTTAAATTATGAGGTGTTGATGTTTTCCCTTTGAATTATAACATTTTATATCTAATATCTAAAATAACCTCTATAATATCAAATAGTCTGGAGAATGGTGACCTATTTGACTAAGATTCTAAAATCAACTTATTTTGAAAGTGATTTTTTAAAAGTGTTTTTAAAAAAAGGTACTTTTTGTGAGAAGCAGTTTGTGTTTTGCCAATTAATTTAAAAATCACTTTTGAGCAACAATTAGTGATTAGCCAAATTTTTTAAAAGTGCTTCTAAGTGAATTATTTTTTTTTCTTCTCAAAAGTGTTTTCCAGAGAAATTGCTTTCGAAGAAAAGCTACCTTTTTTTTTTTTTTAACTTCTGAAAAATAGATTCTGCTACTCCCCAAAAGAACTTATTTACTCCCAAAAGCACTTATTTTCTCCCAAAAGCTTGGCCAAACACTCCACTTTTTTAAAATAATCATTTTTTGAGAAAAATAAGCTTGGTAAAACAGGCTATAAACTCTCTTTGTAGCGTGTAAAAAAGAGAGTAAACTTCAAAAAGTTTTTATGTGATATTTTACATTTCTTTTAAGTAAATTATTCTTACTTTATATTTGCATTTTTCTTTTCTCTTTCTTCATCTTTTATTCGTTTTTCTTTCTTCTTCAAAACTCTTTTTTTCTTGGTAACAACAATAAATCAGTCGAAACCCTTAACTTTAGAACAAGAAGAAAAAAAATTGACAAAAAACAAGTTCATTTGCAAATTACAACTAAAATATATCAATAATGAAAGACAAGGTTAAAAAGTACAACACATAACGCACTCAATATTTATTTTAATATTCAATCTTTTCAATTGGATACATTATTCTGGAATAATTTTTTTTCTAATTTGCAATAATACTGTTATTGATTTTCTTTTATTTCTATTGTTTTAGGAATATAGGTTTTCAACTGGATTTACTTTTATCAATAAAAGTAGCTAAATTTAAGGCAAGAAAGTAAGAAAACTTTTATTCTACGCTTTAATGTTTCATTTTTGTTTTATTAATCTTTTGGTATTGATGATATTTTCAAGTTATCTTATTTAATGAATTTAACGTAATGATAAACTTTAGTTATGATTTCCAACTAAATTTATTATTTTTTATTATGTATTTTTTTATATTACGATTATCTTTAAGTTATATGCTTTAACTTTTTTACCGTTATTAGCAAAAGATCCAGAAATTTGAAGAAAAGATGAAAGAAAAAAAAAACAAGTAAGAACTAAAAACAATTAATTCTAAAAAAATGATTAGTACAAAATACTACATATATTATATATATATTTTTTTGCTATTTCACACTAACAAAAACTATTTTTTTCGGGAGATAGCTTTTAATTTTGCAAAATTTTGTCCAAGATTTTTTTTTTTTTTTTCGGTTAAAGGAGGTGAACTCCACGCAACTTTATCTGACGTCAGTACAGATACAGTTCCCTTCAATACAAGTACAAAATATGCATTCAAATTGTCGCCGTGCCCATTTTTGTAATTAACACCACAAACTCAGGCAAATATATAGCCCCATTCACTCTTCTTTCTCTCCCACACCCCCTTTTAACACCAGTACTCCGACCAATCTCTAACCAACAAAATATTCTCTCCAATGCAGCAGTCTTCAATCACAGCCGTTAATGATGTGGACCCTACTATCTGGCGAGCAATCGCTGGTAAGTCTGTTCAAATCCCAACCGTTGGTTCCAGGGTTTATTACTTCCCTCAAGGACACTCTGAACATGCCGCAAACAGTGGTTCCCCTATCTTCCTTAACTCCGTTATCCCTCCCTTTATTCTCTGCCGTGTACTCTCCGTCCATTATCTCGCCGATACACTAACCGACGAAGCATTCGCTAAAATCTTCCTTGTTCCCATTATTAACAACAATAACAATAACGAGAATAACGGCGTTACCGTTAATAATAATAATAATAATGAGGATGAGGATTTACAAAACGACGACGTTGTTTCGTTTGTGAAGATTTTGACGCCGTCAGATGCGAATAATGGGGGAGGATTCTCTGTCCCGCGGTTCTGTGCTGATTCCATATTCCCTCGGTTGAATTTCGTTGCTGAACCGCCGGTTCAGAATTTGACTATACGCGATATACACGGTACGGAATTCGAGTTCCGGCACATTTACCGAGGCACGCCACGTCGGCATTTGTTGACTACAGGTTGGAGCAAGTTCGTCAACAGTAAAAAACTCGTGGCCGGTGATTCGGCTGTGTTTATACGAAAAATCGGAACAGGAGAGCTTTATATAGGTGTAAGAAGAGCTATAAGAGGAAATAATAATATTAACCAGAGATGGACTAACAGTCTATTGAAACGTGAAGAAATTAAAATTAGTACGGGTGAGACCGGGGAGGGGCGGGTGGGGACGGAGGTAGTGGAGGCGGCTGAGATGGCGGCGAGGGGAATGGGGTTTGAGGTGTCGTGTTATCCGAGGGCAGGATGGGCGGATTTCGTGGTGAGGGCGGAGATTGTTGAGGCGTCGTCGAGTGTGTTTTGGAGTGTAGGGACGAGGGTTAAGATGGCTGTGGAGACGGAGGATTCGTGTAGGACTGCTTGTTTTCAAGGGACTGTTTCGTGTGTTGTTTTGCCTGAAAGTGGACCTTGGCGTGGATCTCCGTGGCGTATGCTTCAGGTGAGTTATGATTAATGCAGCTTTGTGTTGATGTTTTTCTATATATATGTTTGTAGTTTAGAGTTATTTGAATTGTAGACTAGTTAAAAATTATTGTCATTTGAGCATGGAACTGTTAGTGGTACTTGCATTGGTTTGTCTTTTTTCCCGATTAAAGCTGTTATCGGTATCTGACTTCGGGGAACATTGTTATCATTGTGAGCCATACAACAACATACCCAGTGTATTCCCACAAGTGGGGTTTGGGGAACACAGCCTTACCCCTACCTTGTGGAGGTAGAGAGGCTATTTCCGAAAGATCCCCGGGTCAAATGAAGTAGTTTAAAGCAAGTTTGAAAAGGAAATACCATAATGAAGAACAGAACAATATCAACAGCAAATAATACGATATCCGAAAGCAAAAGAAATAACAGATGCTAATAGAAATCGATGAATAACATAATAGAAGAGTGATAATAAAGCAAAGGAGACAACATGTAATAGAAAAATCGGGAATCAATAGAATAGGAGAGTACTACTATTAATACTGATATGAGAAACTGCACGCGCTCAAGTACCTACTAACCTTCTGCCCTATCCTCAACCTCCATTTCCGCCTATCTATGATCATGGCCTCGGATCAGTGTGAGCCATAGTTGTTGTGAATATGTTGCATTGGTAATCAATTAGTTGTCTGCAGTTGATAGTAATATATCTACGCTCCTACTAATGCTTTGACTTCTCGGGACCTTTCTCAAAGATCTACAGATGAAAAGCCGGACTTCTTTTATGTTAAGTGCATTCTCTATTTTACTTTATATAGTTCAGGAAGTAGTAAAATTTGTTGGTGGCGTGTTACAGGATAATGAGTTTATTAAATACTAAACTTTCTGATTCGTGATATTGTGGTGGTAACTTTGGAAATGCGTTGGAGGACCGATGGGTGCGGGTTGCGACAGAGGACTGCTCTCGAACAGCTTGAATTGTAGACTAGTTATAGTAGTTGTTATTTGAGCATGGATTTCTTCGTTCTGCCCTTTAAGATGTAATTAATAGTGATAGTATATTGTTTTTCTCTAACTAAAGCTACTGTCTGTTTCTGACATCAAGGGATGTTGTCATTTTCACATGGAGTTCTCTCCGATATGTTGCGATGGTTAATAAATCCATTTTCTGCAGATTGCAGTTCATAGTAATATATAAAATATGGCTGTAATAATACTTTGACTTATTGGTACGATTCTCATTAATCTGCAAATGCTAATATCTTCTTTTATGTTAAGTGCATTGTTTATTTTACCTTTGTTAAAATTCAGGAAGTAGAAAAGATTTGTCAGTGGCATGTTAACAAGTAGTGCGCTACAATTATTGAACTTCCAATTCAGTTGTGTATCCATTTGGAGAATCCATCCCTTAAGTTTGGGTCTTTACTCAATCGTCCCTATTGTATTATGTGGCATTCTAGTAGTCCTCCATGTATGTAAAACTGGTGCACTTGTATTTGGGTTCTGGCAAGACAGCAGTTCCATTCAGAAAATCAGGATGAATTGTCTTAGTTTGTTCTTTTTTTTGGTGTAAACAGAATTTGTGGGGGGATATAGGAGAATTGGTAGATTTAATTGGCATGACTTTATCTAGAACTCAAAACTACCTAAGAAGCTCACCCGAATAATAACCCAAATGTTTCCATAATCCAATTAACTTTGATCCCAAATAAGTGTCAAACAACCTAAGCAAGATCTAAGTGCAACACGATCTATTCCATCTCCGCAGTTAACCAAAATTTTTCACGAGCAATCATTCAAAACTCCTCTTCCTTTCAAGTGTTTATCTGGCCGGCCTCATTTCTCAGTTCAAGGTTGTTTATGAGTTCAGTATGATCACATCAAGTAAATACTTTCATCCTTCAACAATATCACAAGAATCAAGAAAATAAAACAACAGTAAACTAAAAGAATGCAAAGTCTTTGCTCATTTACTGCAAAAAAATATTAAATAAAAAATATTTTTAGAAAAAACCATAATATAAACAAAGAAACAAACAAAGAAAATATTGCTAAGCATATAACAAATCGTATCAAGGATGAGAACTTTTATCCCAGAAATGCCCTGCACCTTTTTTTTTTTTTTTGAAAATGTTGAATCATTTTGACCCTATAAAGCTTATCGGTTTTGCGAATGGACATGTTCTGTTCAGGTGAGCTTTTAAGCAATTTATGTTAGGTATGAAAGGAAACCGTGCGTCAGGACCAAAAAGTGCATTGGTGTTGCATACGTGGAGGATTATTAGTGCTTCACATGATACATCAGGATGATTTTGAGTAAACCAAACTTTAGGAATCATTTTGAGTGTTTTTGTCTATCCATTTGTGATGACTTGATACTAACTTTTTATAGGAAGATATTCTTTTCCTTCTGTGCTTATGCAATTAAATTTTGTTGAGGATGCCGCAATAAATTACCCCGACTGTGTCTGAATAGTCTCGTCATTCAATGCAATTGCAAATTTATGCAGCTTTTAATTGTCTGGTATTTTGGTCACAGAATGTTGTTTTCTTCATATAGCATATGCAGATTCAAATAGTCTCTCTGAATCAATTAAATCTCCTGCTAAGGGGTTAATAGTTATGAAGTTTTACCATATCTTGAAGCAGAACCCCAAAATGGCTGGCATGACTAACATGGATATCTGTTAGATATGCACAGTACAGAACATGTGTAAGGCAATCCAGTGATTCACTGTGATCTGTCCATTCTTCATGCTATTTATCTTTTGGACATGAAGATGTTTTCATCTTTCACACAACCTATCTAGAGAACAGTAAGAATGCGGGGAAAAGACATTAGGATTAAAAAAACTAGAGACAAATGAGGACGGTGATAACAGATTATTGGAGCTGGCAGAGTTTAACGGAACTTCAGAGTTCAGAGAGAGAAATTCCCTTTTGTTTCTCAATTGAACTTTGTGAGACAAAATAGGTCTACTCCAGCGGAGTATTTCATCAAGTAGTAGTAAATGATGAATTTTGTTTACTTGTAACATTAACCTAGGAAAAGTAGATTCAACCCATTTATGGAGATGAAAAAAGAATGGTATGAGATAATTGCAAAAAGGAGAAGTTATGGAACCAACTCTCGCCACCCCTTACTCCCCACCCAACCAAAGAAAAAGAACAGAAACAGAATCACCATTCATTGACATAACTACTGGGAGTCTGCAAGTTTCTACGATTAGCTTCAGAAGGTGCAGAGAATAATTGCAGAAGTTGAAAGAGTACCGAACAGGTTCACTCCCCTTTTTCCTTGAAGGACTTTAACACGTATGGCTGATATGTTTGAATTGTAGCTCAGAAAAGTAGTAGAAGATCATTATCCCAGAGATTGCAAGTGACTTGGGCTGGAATTATACTGCTAGCAAGGTTGTGAAATTCATGGGGATGAGTCTTCACCAGAATGAAGCTCCTCCATAACCCTCTGAGTTTAGGAAAGAGAAAAGGCACTGACCTCCTACTCTCCCTCTAAATAGTTAAAACTCAAAAAGCCCTCAGAGGAGGTTTGTATAGCTTAATTGGGAGCAAAGTTGCATGACTTCGAGGGAGAAAGCGTAGTGCTTTTCGGGAAGATTGGTTTCATGCTAACTTCAGGCTGCTAATAGCAGGATGAATGGGAGAGGGAGAAAATGTGCTCTAATCCACCTTGAAGTGTCTTTTCATGGTGGTTAAACCAAAGGGAAGTATCGAGGGTTTGATCTTTTCTTTTTGGAAGGTAAGTAGATTATGTATTAAAATCAACAACTTAGCACTAAGTTGGTGCCAAGGCAGTACAATAGTCAGTAATCCTTCTGTACCAAAAAACAAAAAGAAGGATAGCTGCAATAAAGGTCTATTCTTTTTTTTTTTTAATCCTTCTGTACCAAAAAACAAAAAGAAGGATTATTGCAATAAAGGTCCTATTCTTGTAAGGATATGTATGAAATCTAACATAGTATCTTCATCCTTTACCTCCGATAGATTACACAAAAAAGCCAAAAGCCATAAACATTTATATTTAAGCTGTTGTACACTAACTTTCTTTCCTTAAAAGCATCTCGCATTTCTTTCCTTCCATATATTCTAGCATATACATGCAGGGATGGTGCACCAAATCTTCTTTAATGGCTGCAAAACCCTAAGGAGTCATTTGGTTTGCGAATAAGTTATTCAGAGATTATAATGTGAAGATTATAATATGGAGATTATATAATAATGAGATTATTTTAATGGATATACCTTTTTTTTTTTTTTGGTAGATGTTTGGTTCATTAAATTAGAAATGGGATATACGAGGTATAATACACAACATATGTTTTGTTTACATAAGATAAATTCTTATTTTCAATTTTAATCTTGGCTTTCTTAAATGACTTTGGGATAACCTTCTCAAAAATGACATTGGGAGAAGAACTTTCAAGAAGGGCATTTTTGTCATTTGATTACTTTATCCCCGGATTAGCTTATTCCGCGATTGTTATCCCACATTGGATGTTGTATAAAAAGCATACAACGTCTGTGGTATACATAATCGAGATTACTTATACCAGGATAACCAAACGTAGGATCCCGGCATTATTATCCTTATCCTTCAATCAAACGATCCCTAAAGGTCCTTAGGTTAGAATATAAAAGCCAATAGGAGATATCATATATAAACAGGGCTGATCAATAATTTTAGCCGGGGAATCTGGATTAGTCTGGCCAACGATGAGATGGTTATACCAAAAACAAAAGAAGGAAAAAAGGACCAAAAGAATAATTTTACTTGGGTTGTCTCATCAAGTTTCCTTGATGCCATTATGACTGCAATTAGTCCTCCAGTGGACTTGTAACCTATTTTTGTGACAGGTAATGGACATTGTTTTGGCAGGATAGGAATGAAATTAGAGTATAAGTATTTTCTTGATGAGCTTCTAACACGATTATTGCATTGGTCTGCTCAGATCGTTACCTGTTGTTGAACATTAAGAGACATACTTAGCCCTATGCTCTTTACAACCATTCCTCAACCCTAGTTTTGTTAACATTATCCAATTCAGTATAGAATAAGCAGTCATCACAACTATAATACCTAGTGTGGGTCGTAGTTGTATCTTACATGGAACAATACTGGGGAGAACCATATCACTAGTGGATTTATCTTATGCTAAGCCAAGACACTTGTAAAACGATATTGCAATTACTACCAAAGCAAAACATAAACTATCTAGGAAAGCACCTAAAATGATCAATGGTGGTCACTCGATTTGAGAAAGCAAGGGATTTAGAATTTAGGGTTGCAAGCTCACCTAAGTCTAATTCAATGCATGCATTGCCTGAGCTCTCACTATTGTGTTTAAAGTCAATGTCATTTGTTATGAATTCTTAGTTTCCCCTTTAATGTCACTAATTAACTAGATTCTTAATTACCCATTAATATCCCCGATAAAACGGGATACTATTCTAGTTAACTTTCTCGAATTCAACCAAAAAGCATTAAGTTTATCCAATTATGGCTATAGAGTGAAGCCCCTACCCATAGTCTTAATCAGAGTAGGTTAGGTTATATTACTCCTTTAAAATATCCAAATCCTTCTTGATTAATCGAGACCCAATCTTAAATTTCTTTGTTTGGGTTCAAACCAAAGTAAATGAGTTTTTTCAAGAGTTGATAGGACTTAGAAAATCAATACAATGCATGATTAATCGAATAACAATTAAACCAAACGCAATAGGTAAGAAATAAATTAAAATGTTAAATAAACAAAGAAGTTTGTTCACAACCCTAGCTGTGGAGCTTATATGACAACCGTCTTGTAATCCATACTTAAAAAAGGGCAGCCCAGTTAACTAAGCTCCCGCTATGCGCGGGGTCCGCGGAAGGGCCGGACCACAAGGGTCTGTTGTACGCAGCCTTACCCTGCATTTCTGCAAGAGGCTATTTCCACGGCTCTAATCCATATTAATTATCCAAATATGATAACAACAAGGATGGGATTAAAGATAGAGTAAAAAAGATTAGAAAAACTCTAAGCATTTTGCCATCTTCAATCCAAGGTCGAGGAAACTTAAATCTTGCTGCCAAGCTCTGATTTCCAACCATAGATAGTTTCCCGTACATCTAAGATGAGTATTTATATGATTTGGAATAACCTAAAAATTCTACCAAAAGACCCTTCCGATCCTGATATCCTTTAGTGCTGAGATGCCGGGCCATAGGCTGTGAGAGCAATAATAGCGTATTCCTGATGTAGGTCAGGTCTCTTTGTGCTGCGATCGCAGTTAGAGTTATGTGATCAACAATGCTGCATTTTCCTAATTTGACCATTTCCCTCTATGCCGTGCCCGACACATGCCCTGCAATAACAGCAACACTAACATTCTTCCTGTTACCTCTTATTTTTCTGCAAACTCCCTCTAAAACGTATAGAACATGAAAATGCTGACAAAATCATTGATTATTGCTCTAAATTCCTCAATTAAACACCAAATTATTAAGTAAATGATACTTATAAGTTGATGTGGGTTAGTCACCATGGACTTTTGTCCCGTTTCTGTTAATAATTTCTGTATCAGTGTATCTGTTCCCCACTTTATCGTTTGGCAACACTGCCTAATGCACTCTCTCTGTCACCAACGTTTATTTGGGATAAAGTGCACTCACCCTTAATCTGTTTATACCTCATGCTTTGCCCATCAAACTACATGCTGAGGCTTTTTACTCCTCCAAGCTCCACATACATTTGGTTTTCTATCAATAGATAGAATATTCTTTTGTTGGTTTCCGATCAAATGATAAAATATTCTTTTTCTTTCGGTTGCTTATATTATCACCCAAGCTTCTCTGTTTTGCTTCTCTTTTGTCCTGCTTCCTGCCACCGTGATGTCCCACTTTTTGAAATGTTATAGCTGCCACAATTTTTCATGTCTCCGTCCCGCTCTACCCATTCCTCACCAGTCATCAGCAGTTCATCTTGCGCAAGCTCTTATCTTTCTCAATTAATTTTACATCTAACAGATGTATTAGGGCAACACCATTAAAACCTGGAGGTCCGACACTTGATATTCTTTACTTTGCAATCAAGGGCCATTAGTTGTAAACAAGGACAATTGTTCATTTAGCTGGTTTGTTTAACAAAATTTGGTAAACCTCACAAAACAAGGCTGAAACTTGAGGGAGATGAGTTGGGAAATTCTTTTTTTGGTATGTGTGACTTGAGTAAATCAAAGAAAAATGGCATAACTAAATATTCTGGAAAATTAGTAGTATAGATATGGCATAACTTGAGCCAAATAAATTCTTAAATTGCTTAGACAGCAAGTAGGTTTATAAATATAGTTGGTCGACATTTGTATTTGGGCCTGGGCTAATCTTCCAGCTATATTGTTGCTATATTCACTGCTTTCACTTTCATTATAAAACCTCTGTTTTATTGTAGACACTTGGTTAGGTTTATTATTGCTGTGATTTTGTTGTTGAAATATGTACCTTAGCAGTTCCTGTTTAGAAATTCAAAGTATAAAAGGTGAGATTTATAGACATGCTTCACCTGATTTAATTCACAGTATAAAATGTCAGATTTATAGAAGTGATTCACCTGAAATTCCTCCACTATTGTCTTAAAGGTACAAATGTATGTACTTAAGTCTAGCCTTAGAATATAAGGCATAGGTATTTGAATTTCATATGTCCTATAATCAAATAAAAAGTTGGTCGACAACCCGCTAAATGATGGGACTAACCGGGTATTTCTGTTACATGTTGAATAGATTCACTTAGTTGAAAGGGTTGTACCTTAATAGTCTAACGTACTGATCATTAATCAATTCCTAATAGTGTTTCTAGTGGATCTCATAATTTAAAAATGATTATGGAGGAAACCGTGAGAAGAAGTTTACAAAAATAAATCTATTAAGTCTGTAGATTCACTTATTTATGCAATGATAAAAAACTGTAAATCTGAGTGAAACTATCCATTTTCATGCATGTGGCACATGCTTGATGATATTAAATAAGAGAATCTCAGCTAATTGCAACTATAGTGGTAGCTTTAGAGAAAATCTTGACTATATATTTGCTTTTACCATATAGGTTTTAATTTCCTAATGTTGAGACTTTGAGCTTAGAAGCATTAGATGGAAGGTCCATATTTGATAAGCAAAGGCAAACAAATGATAGATTAATTTCTTGGCAGAAAAATAAAGGAATGATGGTAATACATTGATAATCCCTCATCATTGTTCTATCAATGACAAAGCAATTATCAATCCGTTATTTTTTCCATTTCAAGATAAAGCGGTTATTATAGTGGGACCAAGGTAGTACAAGTTCGGTTGACGGAGAGGATTGGGAGCTGAGGCTGTTATCAGGTCATGAAAGAAAGGAAGTTTCAAGTATCTTGGGTTTATTATCCAAGGAAATGGAGAGATTGACAATGATGTTACTCGTCGTATTGGTGTAGGGTGGATGAAATGGTGCCACCAAGACTTAAAAAGGCAATTTCTATAGACTGGTGGTTAGACCAACTATGTTGTTTGGGACGGAGTGGTGGCCAGTCAAGAACTTCACATTTAGATGATGAAAGTTATGGAAATGAGGATGTTGCGATGGATGTGTGGGCGTACTAGGAGAGATAGGATTAGAAATGAAGATATCGAGGACAAGATGGGAGTGACCTCGGTGGAGGATAAGATGTGGGAAGCGAGACTGAGATGGTTCAGACATGTGCAGAGGAGATGCATGGATGCCCCAGTGCGGAGGTGTGAGAGGTCAGCTATGGACGGTTTCAGGAGAGGTAGATGTTGGTCGAAGAAGTATTGGGGAGAGATGATTAGACAAGACATAGTGCCGGTCTAGCTTACCGAGGATATGACCTTAGATAGGATTAGGGTAGAAGGTCAATAGGCAATTGAGCGTTGTCCTACTTATCCGTTCGTACTAGTAGTCGTAGTATTATGTCCTTCGATTTCTGTTACGCTATGTTGTTTCTTGTACTTCAATTATCGTATTAATTTATAGTAGTTACTGCTCCTTTTTTTAGACTGCTTTATTGTGCTTTTATAGTATTTTGCCATGATTTTTTATGCTGCTTTGAATTGCATGTCCCTGTGCCAAGGGTCTACCGGAAACAACCTTTCTACCTCCCAAGGTAGGAGTAAGGTATGCATACACTCTACCCTTCCAAACCCCACTTTGTGGGATTTCACTGGGTATGTTGTTGTTGTTGTTGTTCAATAAAATAATACATTGATAATTGATTTGTCATTGATAGAATAATGATGAGGGATATAACTATTGAGCAGTAACTTCTTATGACACTACAAGCTTGCCATGTGTCCTTTTTAGCACTATGGTTGTTCTTCTATAGTTATTTGCCTTTTCTTTTCTTACTTTCTTGCTGAGGCAATGGTAAACTGATATTCAAGATTGGTTTCTTCAGTTCCTGCCTTTGAAACTTATAAATTATAATGAATCTTGCTAAACTGATATAAGTGTCCTTGCAATCTATAGAAAGAGAGAAGTTAGTGCAATGTTCGGTCCATAAAGTATATATGGGAGCTTGCTGGTGGTTGGGGGAATTAGGATGCCAAATGGAGAAGAAAACAAAGAGAAGCTGGCCGCTGGGAGCTTGGGTAATATCAAGAATGGCAAGATGCGAAAGAACGGAAAAAGAAAAAAAAAAAAAAAAAAAATAAAGAGACTCTTTGTGTGAACATTTGAAGTAAAAGTCAGTAGACAGTGGGTGTGTTTGGTATGGAGTTTTCAATTTTTCTTTTGTTTGGTTGGTCAAAATTTTTGAAAACATTTTCTCTAGGATAACAAGTTCCTTAAAAATGAGGAAAATGACTTCCCTAGTGGAAGTAGTGAACATAAGTTCCATAAGTGGCATTCTACACTGATTGTCTCCTCTCTACCTTCCAACACACCCCACTCGCACGTCACCCCTGCATAGCCCCCGTCTGCACCACCCCCCCACCACCCACCTCCATCCACATAATGTTTCCCTAGATTATATAAAAATGCTTTTGGGGTAAAATTTTCTGCTTGCTCACAAAACACAAGAAATAGTAAGAAAACCACTTATTTTCGAGAACATTTTCCTTCATACCAAACACACCCGTGTGTTCTAATCTCACATCAAGTGGTGCTTACACCTTCGCATAGTAGTGCATTTACAATTGTTTTTAGTAAGTTCTAAATTGTGTCAAGGGTAAGTAGTGCATTTACCAGATTCTTTAATTGCACATTTAATAGAGCCTATTATGCTATCACAATATCATTCAAACTAATCTTTGCCTTTTAACGCTACTTTTATTGAGATTCATTTTGCAATCTCATTTTCAGAAGTGCAAGTATTATATGATGATAGGATCTCTAGTTTCTGTAATTGTCTCTCCATTATATTTGACTCCCTATAATTGAATTACTTATTATGATAGATCAGGTTTCACATCTTACAATCATTCCGATTTTCATGTTTGAGAGTTGTTTTCCAATAAATTATATACAGGGCACCGAGGTATGGTGGAGTGGGTGTTATGGTTTTCTTACCTGGTTCTGCAGGGTTCTGTAATATCTTTCCCCAATAAATTTGCTGTGTGTCCTTTTGTGGATTTCCCTAATAATTAAGAACCAGGAGAACCATTTTTGAGATGGTAAATCCTACTCAGGCCCCAAAATTCTGCCTAGAAATCAACAGTAGCCTTTTCCCACTTTACTTGCTTGAGTTGGAACTCTCAACCCTTTTTGGTTGAAGTGCTCTTGCCATTGGAGCAACCTCACTGTAATTTTGAATTGGGATCAGCCAACTATTACAATTTATAAATTGCCAATCCAGAAGCATTACCCTTTGGCTTCTCTTGTTTAATAAGTAATATAGCTATACTTTTTGGTTGGTTGTGTTTTTCCTCCAAGCCTCATTTCAGGCTAATCTGAGATTCTTGTGATTTTCTATTGCAGATCACTTGGGATGAACCAGAAGTTATGCAGCATGCTAAGAGGGTGAACCCTTGGCAAGTTGAGTGTGTTCTTCCAACCCCACAGTTTCACTCTGGAATTCCTCCATCAAAGAAAATAAAACTGCCTAATGGGTTGCTCCCTGATGGAAAGGAAAACCTCTTCTTCCCTATGACAGGGTTCAGTAATCCTCCAATTGGACTTTGTAGCCCATCAATGGGCAATTGTACATCTTTTCCTGTGGGCATGCAGGGAGCCAGGCAAAATCAAATTTGTTTATCAAGTTTAACCAATGTTAAAAGCAATAATAACCTTGGGTTGTGCACTAACAATAGCTTAGATGAAGAAATCAAGCCAAAGCTTGAAAGTGTATCCACCAAACTGAATATTGGCAGTTCATATTCAGACAACTTATCGCCGGATAGTCAGAGCAGTGTGCATTTTTGGGACAATGAGCTGGTTACAAAACCGGGTTCCAGCTCTCTGACAAATGTTCGTGTCAATTCTTTCCAGTTATTTGGTAAGGTCATCCATGTTGAACATTTTGAAGGAGGTTTTGATGGTTTTGGTTGCTCTGAAAATGATAGCATTCAAGTGTTTAAAGAGATAGATGGTGCATTCAAGTCAAACGTCTCTCCCAATAAACCTTGTATCAAGCTGTTTGACAATCTTGATGTCCAACACCAAAGAGCCTCAGCTGTCGAATCATGTTCTTTATATGATAGCTATAATCCATAAATGCCATCAATTGGAAAGCTGTACAGGTACAACACTACTTGACTGGCCTATGCCTTGACAGGACATATGGAGCTATTAGAACCTGCAGATTTATATCTTCTCTCTTTCTGCTATATATCAAATGGCTTTTCTGGTTCATTTTAATTTTATCTGAAGATGTGAGATTTTCAAGTACAAATATTAAGAGTTGTCCCTCGAAATTTGTTTTCTAATTTGGCCTGCTTGCTAGGCCGGTGGAAATGGAACAGTTGCTGCTACAAATACTATTGTTCTTGTATAATAAGAACTAAAGAAAACTCCCATTTTTCACTTCTGGAGAGTAAGCATGATCCGACGATTGGGATATCCTGGTTATTGCTAAGAGGATAGTAGAAACTCATGAAATTGAGATAGTTTGCTGTTAGAAATTTAATGTGTGTTATTTCCGGTTCATTTTATTTTAAGTCTGAGGAAGTGAGATTTCCAAGCACTAATCTTAGAGAGTTAATTTTTTCTATAACTGAGACGACCTGCCAGGCCGGTGGAAGTTCTTGTGTTAATAATTAGAACTAAAGAAAACTTCCATTTTTTAACGCTTTAAGATTAGGCATGATCAGCAGTTTGGGATATTCTTGTTACTGTTCAAAGTATTGCAAGTACTTCATGAAATTGAGATAGTGGAGTTTGAAACTCCCTTCTGTTCCTTGGTTTGTGTTCTATTACAACAAAAAGGACATATTCGATCTGTGTTATGTATCATGAACTAGTGTGTTTCTGAATTAGTCGTGATTTTGTGTTAGGGTAGCACTTCAGTTCGTTTTAATTGCTGCTTGACTAATGATATATAACATTCAGTTGGATATTTTGCGACTTGGGACTTGTGTTTTTCTTCCTAATTCTCTGCTATAGCTTTCAATTTATAGTTGAATGATGATTATGGAGATGGATGTTGCTGATTCTTCATATAGCGTGCTGCATGCAGTAACATTTTTTTTATCTCATCTAATTCTTTGCAGGTATCCAAGGGAGGAGCGGAGCTGATTCCAGTAGTGGTTCCATTGTGGATGTTTGCTTTCTCTTCGGCATTCAGAACTAACGCAGGCTTTAGTCTAAGATGTTAGGTGTCAAGTAAATCTGTGTTTGCTTGATAATGATGCTAGTACACGAGATTGTATTCTCTATGTTGCTGTTAATACGTGTCTTTGAAAAATAACCAAATGTCCAGTTAACCTTTTAGATGCAAGTTAGAACTTGCTATGGATGGTATGGTAGATGTTTTTTCGATTGAGTTAACAAAATTCTCATGGTATCTAACATTTGCCAATCCTTCTTCCTTTGGTAAGTTTTTCCAGGTTTAAATACAATTTACAACTTCCAATTTCACTAATGACACATGCCTCTTTTATTTTCAAAATGCACTTATAAATCCCCTTCCAACTTAGGCACACTTGAAATACATTTTACAACTTCCAATTTCACTAGTGACACATGCTTCTCTTCCAACTTAGGCACACTTGAAACTTTTATATTGGGGGTCGATTTAGATAAACGTAAGCATTGGGCGACTTTTATCCCATGAAGTACCGGGGTGTGCTCACCCTTTTGTGTATCTTTCTCCACTCATTTTCCTGTTCTATGTTGCTTTGTTACTTATTGAATGCATCTGGAATATAGTGTGATGACCACTGCTTGATTTATCGATGTGATACACTTCAGTTAATTATTAAAAGTTGTATTATGCATTAGGCAAAAGGATGGTACTATCACACATAAACAAAGTACCTCCTGTTGTCCGACTTAAAATAAATATATTTTAAGGTATTATAATCATTGTTATGCACTATAATTCAATAGTATCAGAATCTCCTACAACCATGTTTGCGAACTAAGATCTATATACGTCATGAGTCATGAACCTTAACTTAAACTTCGTCACTCCTTATTTTTCTCATGGAATTAAAAACAAAATACGACTTGATGTATTGTGCGAAAGACTTGCCTTACGAAATTAAAATATGAGGGTACATCGGAGGATATATTTATTGTGAAAATGTGTAATAATACCAATTGTATTAGGCCCTTGTGAAGGCAAGGCTTGCCCTTGGCTATCATAAATTTTTCGAATCTTCTACACAACGGAACAAATCTAAAGTGGCATTAGCCTTGACAAATGATAGGCGGCTTATCATTTAGAATTCTTCCTGTGTATTTTTTTCTTCCGATTATCAGTTACCTTAGAAGACGCTTCTTTCATCTCTCTATTTTTCTAATTATGTCGGTCAGTGCTACGTTGAGGTGGACATGGATGAAACTACTACTCTGTTCACTGAGCCTCATTTTGGGGATTAGTATATGCCAGATGATGTGGAGGTTCATGTCAACTTCTTCGGTTGCCCACTAGGCCTTCTTGATTAAAACATTGACGATTTCACTGGTAGCTCGGGTGTCCACTTTCTTGTGCACATTAGAATTAGGAATAAACTTGTTAACAAGTTCTTGTACAAAGGCCTGCCCTTGTCAGCATTGAATACTATACGACGTTGATCTGTTATGGTCGTTTTTAGATACCAAATGTAAGAATGTTTTGGTTCTTGGATGAACTAGATCATGTCATCTTATCTCTGTAACTGAGACCATCTGAAATAATTGAAACCGCATAAAATAACATGTCCCGGGATATATTTGAAACTATGCATGGACTGGAAGTTCAGCTAAAGACCGACTCGGTATTATCCCCTACAAATTGGGGTGTTCGCAGTTTGGTTTTAATAATTTAAAAATCGACTAAATTAGATTGGTTTTGGTTTTGATCCAAAACTGACCCAAACCGAACCGTGAATACCCCTACCTACACAGGTAAAGCACAAGCAAAGCTTATCGAATGAACAAGGACCGCAATACCCTCCTGTTAGGTCTCCAGCTTGAGATTCAGTATATCAATCAATTCAAATGTTCAGCCCTCAAAATAACATAAAAAATGGCAACAGCTTTAGCAACAAGAGATGATCTGCCACAATTTGTGACGGATACCCACACTAAACATATTGACCAAATTTGCCCGACGTAGAGACAATCAAGAAAGCCGCATAAGTGAATATAACCTACAGAAAAATGAGCTAATCCAACCAGTAGTTCAGCCATAAAACAAGCAAGCCATTGAAAAAAAAAAAAAAAAATCTAGAACATGTATCACTAAGGCCAGAATAAGTACTAGTGAAGCTGTTAAAGGAGGCAGGAACAACAGCAATGATAGAAATAGTACAGAATTGACAATATAAAACTCATTCCATTATGGCTGTGTTTTTGCTGCAGTAATTTTGGGATTAATCAAACTACCCAATTAGCACAGAAACATTAGTTCTTAGCTTTCCAAATTAGTCAATAACTTAAAGAGAGATAACTCAATGAGTTGTGCTAAGTTCCGTTTTTTATCTTTGCAAGGTTGACTACGATCTATTACTACCACTAGAACAATCAGATTTAAGACCAAATCCATTATACTAGAACACCAGCAGCAATATAAGAGTATAGGATGGAGGTAAGGCCACCTCTTAAGAAGAATGTCTCAGTAGATGAACAGCAAATGCATATACAACAACATACCAGTTAAATCCCACAATGTGGGGTCTGGGGAGGGTAAAGTGTACGCAAACCTTATCCCTACCTTGGAAGTTAGGGAGGCTATTTCCGAAAGACCCTCGACTCAAGAGAAAACATGACGAAAAAAGGCCAGACAAGGACAAGCTGTTCAAACCAGTATGAAAATAAAACTAATGAAAGCGAAAAAAATCATGATAAAGCAGTTTGAAAGAAAAGAACAGTAGCTACTACAGATAAATAAGATAATCGAAGTACAAGAAACAACAGATAGTAGTATGGATCAAAGGAGCAATAGAAAACTAAGAATACGAGATGTGCGAATGCTAAAATAACAATACAAGTAAATGACGGAAATAATATTGGTCCAAGGGAAGGTACTACTAGTCCTACTACTAGCCTTCTACCCTAATCCTAGACCGCCACACCTTCTTATATAGGGTCATGTCCTCGGCAAACTGAAGACTAGTCATATCCTGCCTGATCACCTCTCCCCAATACGTCTTCGGCCTACCTCTACCTCTCTTCCAGCCCTCCATCGCTAGCCTCTCACATCTCCTCACCGGCGCATCCGTGCCTCTCCTCTGGACATGTTCGAACCATCTCAGTTTCGCCTCGCGCATCTTTTCCGCCACGGAGGCCACCCCTACCTTGTCCCGAATCTCTTCATTTCTGACCATATCTCTCCTAGAACAGCAAATGCATATAAAATAACACATTCAATGGTTTCATTTCTTGATGAGACATAACCTATTACTACCATCATCCAGTCATCCACCCTCTAGCTGACACGTTCCCACCCCTACTTTCCCCGCCCCGAAATTTTCTTTTTAAAAACCATGAACACTACACTCCTTAGTTTCTTCCTATGAAAATTTTGCAAACTACAGATCTCCTTATAAATAGAATCAGGAATTTTGAAACAATAAATAGCACAAACAGGTATAGCAACCGGCAATAATTTAAGCAAGATTTCCTTACCCCCAGCAAACATTTTTCTTTCCAACCTTTTTGCTTCGATAAAAGTCAGCCATTAATATGAGTTAGCTTTAGAGCATTCAAGAAAATTCCCGATTGAGCAATTAGGTGTATCTTCAGTTCTCCAAGATGTTTTTACTGAAGAACACATCAGGCTTCTCTAAATTAACAAATTAACAAATTAACCAGAGTAACATTAATATGCAAGAAAAATCTGGAGGAAATTTTTTTTATAGCAAAACCTAAGAGATATTACATGCCTCTAGAAAAATTAAGGAGTCATTAGGAAACAGGAAGCGGGACAACACTTGAAGAGCAAATTATGATGCCATTGTAAACCATCAACCGGGGGCCTTCTTTATTTTGCACAGCACATGACAATACGCTATTAGGAAAATCATTTTTATCAGGGGTGGTGGTGGAAGGACTAACTCATTTACTACAGAAAAAAAGAAATTTTGATCAAGTTGGTGTCACATTGTCAAATTCAGTAATTTGAATTCTCAGAATGCAACATCTTATTTGAAGAACATGAACATGCACCAACCATATCTGGGTTTTATTGCAATAAGCCTCAGATCCAGCTGCTCCAAAGAAATTCCAAAATGTATCATAATCCCTCCTTTTATTGAATCAGTAAAATGTACAATCAATTATCATACTTCAATTTCAACATCTCAAGTATCTAATAAAGCACAAAAGCTCATGCTGGAAGTACATACACAGCTTCTTTTTCTTAAAAAACAAATAGCACATACACAGTAGAGCTCGATTAAGGAGTAACTCTTCTTCCATACAGAAATGCATACCTTGTCTCAGATCAAATTATTTTACCTTCATAAACTTTTTTTGCAAATAGAACAACTGATAACAATACCAGAAAAGCTCCTTTTCTTGAGAGCATAAACTCGGTCCAGGTCAAAGGCCTTGTAATCTGAGTTAACACTTTCTGGAATTGTTCATTTAACGCCTCAAGTGAGCTAGTGTTATCAATCACAATATCTGCCTTTGACCTCTTAAGATCCAGAGACATCTGTGCATTTATCCTGCTTTTGGCATCCTCCTCCATTGATCCATCTCTCGTCATGAGCCGCTGCAGCTGTGTCTCAGGATCAACCCAAACAACAACAATGGGTTTAGTAAACTTATCCATCTTGGCCTCAAACAAAAGAGGAACATCAAGAACAATTATGGAGCAACCCTTCATCCACAGCTTCAAAACTTCCATTAAAATCCCACGTGAGATAAATGGTGCTAGCAATCTACACAGACACAATTCCGAGTTCAAACCCTTACATTGGAACAAAAATCTTTAATGTGATACTGCTCAACTCTTGGCAATCTGAAAAAAACTAGGCCAAAATGTAATTTAGAGTAAAGCAATAAATAAGTTAGTAGCCTCCCACATCCGGCTCCTTATCTTGTATCTTAAGAAGCCAAGATCTTTTTCAGTGTCAACTTCAGCAGAATAGAAAACTAATGCTATATTGCCATTGGATTGACCCCGAAGGCTACAATGTACTCAATAAAATACTGAAAATGGCATACCAATCTCCAGAAGCAGCAGTAGTTTGCCAATGTTAAATCAATAATTTTAAGTGGCCAATGTATTGATCATTAGAAGGGAAGCCTTGGAGTAACTAGTGATGTTGCTGCCATGTGATCAGGAGGTCAAGGGTTCAAGCCGTGGAAACAGCCTCTTGCAGAAATGCAGGGTAAGGCTATGTACAATAGACTCTTGTGGTCCGGCCCTTCCCTGGACCGCACATATCGGGAGCTTAGTGCACCGGGCTGCGCCCCTTTAATGTATTGATCATTACTGCCGTAAGACAACGATATAGCCGCATTTAAACTTCAAGCATAACATCCCACAAAATTGAAAAATTTCTATATTTGCTGTTGGAATTGTACTTTCAATCAATAATCAAATAAACCTCAGTCCCATAATAATTTGAGGTTGGCTACTTGCTCGGTATCCGTTCCGCTTTATTTAGGCTACCTCATTCCACCGCTCAATAACTTGTCTTTCTTTAAGCCTAACTAGAGTTTTATAAAATTGGAGCTTCTCTAAATCCTCATGTCTCTTTAAACTAACATTCAAATCTCTATCTAAATAGAAAAGACTACAGTAAACACAAGACTTAATGTAAATGAACCAAAAACATTATGTCCTAGTCCTAAAAAGTAATATTGCCTATAAAACTGGAGCTTCTCTAAATCTCACATGTCTATCTAAACTGACATAAAAAATTCTATCTAAAAAGAAAAGACTACGCTAAACACAAGACTTAGTATAAATGTAACAAGAACAACTATGCCTTAATCCTTCATTTTTCAAAGAGCTACTAAACTGCCAATCCCAAGGAGATGGTTAGCTTTTACTGATCAAAGTAAACAAATATCATGGGTAATAGCTGATTTAAACATTTTCTCTTAATGTTTTAAAATATAACAGTTAGATAGCTCTAGTTACTTGTGGTTTCCATGTCTCTGAGTTCTTCCCTAATGTCACTCCAATAATTTTTTTTTTTTTTTTTTTTGAAACTAAAAAAATCTATGTCACTCCAATACTATTGTTGATGAGGATTCTCAAGTTCCGGGCGCGGAAGCAAGATGTCTCATTTGTGTGGAAAGAGAAACTAAGTTCTCGAGGAAGCTCCAAAATCACCACAGCTAAAGCAAACTAGAATCAGCTATGCGATGAAGTTTTCTAGATACACAAGTTTTCTTCAAGTTTTGATTGTTTAAAGGAGCTATCCTAAATCCTTTGTTTTAGTGTTACACCGCGAAAATAAGAAAAATAAGAGGGAAGTCTAGTTTCTGTTTCTTTGGATTGGACAATAAGTATCCAATTGAAATAGTAAATTCAGGACTAATCATATGCCAGCCTATTTTACTTTTATCATCACATTCGGAGTAAAAGTTGAACGTATAAATTAAATAGCAATAAACCAGAGTGGCTCAGTTGGTTGAACATGGAGCTTCCATAATGGAGGTCTCAGGTTCGAAATCCCCTGCTTACATCAGCCAGGGGATTTGCCTTCTGGGTCGAGCTTGTCGCACGGGGCATGCCTAGCACAGGTTATCTCTTCTGTGTGGTTTGCGGGCAATTACGCAGGAGCGAGGTTTACCTGTGCTCATCCGAAGGGTAGCGGTTGCGGGTTCCCTTGCCATCACCAAAAAAAAAAAAAAAAAAGAAGTAGAAATTTACTCAGCAACTATTTTATATTTTCATAACAAACTTTTACCTATTAAGAAGCTGACGTTTTCCCGGATCAGAGAATACTATTTGACCTAGCTTTGCGCGATCAACTTCTCCATTTTCCAGTAAGACGTCCTCACCAAATGCAGCCACAACCTTTTTCCAACCACCAGTTCCTTTCTTCAAAACGTCCTACATTGTTTCATATTTTTGCAAGTAAAGAGCTTTATTATCCAAGAATTTACAAAATGTAGCGCACTGGAGATACAAAACTCAAGTGCAACATTTTAAGACTCTTTACATTTGATAATAAACTAAGTAGAATGGGAAAAGCAAGAGGAAAAAGTAGTTACACGAGCTACAATGTCAGCATCGACAACGGGAATACCATGATCCTTGAAAAGGTTAGAGACGGTGCTCTTCCCCGAAGCAATTCCTCCTGTCAGTCCAACTATCCTCATTCTAATTTCGAGAACAGACAAGTAACGAGGAACAACTCGAGCTGCTCCAATTCAGTCTCTTCCTCCACCACACTCACGACTTCTTGATTCGAGGAAATCTTCAATGTCAATTTGAACCTGAACAATAAGTTGGAGGTTCATTGCCAACAAATAAATAAAACACATTGCACCCTAAATTTATCAAGTAGTATAAAATTACAAATCCATTTAGTGAGGGTAGTAACATTTTCAAGATAAAAAAGACAAATATGAACATGAAATTTAAATTGGTGAAGAGCACCAAAACATAAAGAGAAAACTCAATCATCCAATAAAGATTGATTTCCATCCATCCACCAACCCATAAATTCTTAGAGATACACTCTCTCTGGTCCACTTCCTTGCTAAAAACAGATGGTCCAAAATAGTTTCATTTTAGAAAACCAAGATATAATGAACTAATAGTTTCCATTTTTACCTTAACTCAATAATGTGGATAGAGATTAATGTGGTGAAAAAAGAAAAAGCAGTATCAAATTGAGATCAAAGCATAAATAAGGATATTTAGTCAAATTACTCTTTTAATTAATTGAGCAAATGAAAACTAAAAATTGACAGAGAACAAAAAGAAACAGTAGGAAAAAAACAAATAAATTGGTAGAGATTGAAAAAGAACATTCACAGAAAGTTTTTTGTTAATTGAGAACCCTAATACGCAGACCTTGATGCGAGTTGATCTTTGGAATGGTTGTACCTGGGGCAATCAATGCAGTACACAATTGTTGGAGAGTTAGATCTTCGAGGGAGGACACAAGTTTCATTAATTACATTCAGACACCTTTAAGTTTAGAGATTTATGCATTTTAACCACAAATTCTTTTTGTAATATATGGTAGCGTTTTTTAACCCAGTATTCTATTGGTGTAACCATTTTAGAATTATCAATGAAACTAGTGGATTTTACCCGCGCTTCGCGCGGTCGGAGAAGTCTCTAAATATTGTTGATTAGTCCATGTTTTAACTTTCATAAAAGGAAATTTCTTTAATAATCAAACATATCCATGACTCCATAAAATATACATAAAAAATATCGGCGAAAACCTTAAATGAAATGCTCTGAAAGACTTGAATCTGAGAATAAAACTTTTTAAAAATGGATTGACACCTCACCAACCAAGGTAGAAGCAGCACCAGCAGCAACACTGGAAACACTAAAGGCTTGATATGATAGTAGATTATGAATTCGGCTGGGTAACTTTTCAGTCTCTTATTTAATTTTTTTTTTAAAAAGGTATATTTTCCACCTTTTTACTATTACATGTTTTACTGAAAACAAATATCAGCTTTTTATGTTAAACTCTTTCGGTTGTGATGTACCATGGTGTTCATACCTAAGAAGCAATTAGGAGATGAGAGGTCAAATTTAAGAAGTCTTACGAAACTCATGCCCTTTGCACACACTTTAGATTCCCTCCACATAAAGCAACAACCAACTTCAGGGGAAGAATATCATATGCTTCAAATATAAACTATAGGAAAATATAAAAGTTAGTATCTACACAATTATCACTTTAGCTTCAGGAGATTATTGCTTTAATATAGAATAACTAAAAGGGACCCATCCGCTAAATACGATACCTCCTCATAGAGATTTTGGTACAGAAGAACACTTGCTAACATCAATACACCAATAAATCTAGTATAGTTTGACACAAACCTGTCCGAGAGAGAAAGAGAGGGACCTCCTTGAATAAATTCACTTACGACAATATTATTATGAATAATACTAACATCGATCTCTTAATGGATCATTGCATGAACACTTAACTGCCTCAAGCACACTACTCTCATATTTTCACGGACTCTGGTACAAAGTATTGAACATTAAGTTATATGGAGACAATATCAATAAGCGTAAGAAATAAGTATAACTATTTATTTGATGAAGCCAATATTGTAACAGAGGACAATGGTTGAAAACTATATCTTTGATGAAGCCAATTTTGTAACAGAGGACAATGGTTGAACTATATCCGTTAAAATGCGTGTGCTAGAAAGAAAGCTAAGGCTGCTGGATAAGGTGCAACTATATATTCGATGTAATGAAGTACTATCTTTATCTTGGGGATTCTCCTAGCATCATCTGTGCTTCTTACTTCTCAGCATGTAATGCTTGTACCTCTGTTCATATTCAATTAACAACATTATTTATCGTGGACTTCCCGAAATAAAGACATTTCGACATGTACCTATGAGCTCTTTGCTTATTCGCTTGAACTTGAGATTCTGAGAATTACAAAAAAGAAACTCATGAATAATGCTCAACGTTTTGATAGAATATGCAATTCAAAAAGATGGTACTTAAAACTGTATGGAGAGAGAAAGGATTATAACTAACCGAAGAACTTATCCATGACTAACACCAGAATTAGAGGGTCATAATGGACATGATTGTTTATTTTAACTCTCACAACTCTTTATTGTCTTTCTTGACTACAGTAACAAATAAACAATCAGGGAAAGGAAACACGAACCAAACAATGAGCAAAAAAAGAACAACAAAAAAAGAAGGAAAAAAGAAGATAAATGAGTCTCTTGGTTTTTGGAAGTGCCTCATCACCTAAGCTATAGCCCACTTTATATAAATATATAGATTGGGCCTATTTAAGGAGATTCCCAATCCATACTTCATAAAGAAAGCAAAAATATGGCTAAATAATTCGGCATTTAAAAACAATCCTTCATAACTAAAATCTCTTCATGATTCTTCCATGAACGATCATAATGGGCAAATTGTATAAGACAGTTGAAAAAACTACATTAACAACGGAAAGCTTTTAAACTATCAATGTTATCAGTTAAATTTGTATCCTTACTCGGTTGAAAGTGAAAGCCAAAACATAAGATATATTACATGTAGGTTCATCTTAATGAAATGACTCCTCTGTATTATCATACTTAAGAAACAATAATACTATAAATAGCAATTAAGAGAAATAAAAGGTAGGAAACATATATCGTACTGTAGTAATGAAAAAGGCTTTGAGAAATCATAAGGAACACTGGTTTGAGAAATTGCAAATAAACTTACAAATGGTAAGGAAGAAAGAAAGAACAACTATGAATGATAAGTCATCCAGCTTTTGTCTACTTTAAACGAAAGAGCAAATAAAAAGAAGATTATAAGAAAAGTTATTGATTTGTTCATTATTTACTGTCATATTAAGCCTTTAATGCTGAAGTTGCTATTCCTGGTGCTTCTTCAACCTTAGGCTAGTATGGCCTTCTCGTCCTTAACAGGAGCAGAAGCAGGCACCGGTGTCGTGTACAGTGTGGGTGGGTCTCAACTTTTGTTTCTACCAATGTTTCCTATTCCTTCACTGTTTCACAACTCTCAATCTCTCATCTTCCTAATAAAGCCTCAAAACTAAGCCTGACGTATTCTCTGTATCAATCAGTCCGCACAGATCACTATACTTTTAGTAGTTTAATTGCACCATGAAAACAAACTTCAATTAACCCCTGAAACAAAATTACTTTTGTCTAATCCAAATTCCTTTTGTCAACTAATAGGAAGTTTCTGGCATACATCAGTCGAACAAAACAAATTTCAATCTAATTCCATTTCCTTCCTGGATAACATGCTATATAAGTTTAATTTATCATTCACATCAATATCTAAGTCCCATAGTAGAGGCATTGAGCCACATCTGATGAACCACAAATAAAAGGAATCCCACCAGAATTATCCAATACGATATAAAGAGCCAAAAAGATACAATTGTAGCAACAAAAAGATTGCGCCACAAAATAAATAATCAAAGTTTGTAGGATTTAAGAAGTTTATGTGAAAGAATGTGTTGGAAAAGGGGAAAACCAATACGATAGGAAGGGAAACAGAAGGAAGGTTTGTAGTTTGTACCTTATTTGAGAATACATGAATTAACAAATGGATCTTCCTCAATCCTCACCGCTAAACTTCTCTTCAAGTTTTTTTATTTTTTTTGACAAGTCGTGTTTGGTTGAAGCGGCATGTGAGGCCGAAGGCTTTGGCTTATTGGGTGGTTTTTAAGAAGTGACTCTTGAGATTCTATGCTAAAGCACCGAATCGCTGGGATTTTTCTTCTTTTTTTTTTTTCCCTGACGTTTTTTTTAGTCGTATGAAGTAGAAATTGGAAAAAAAAAGGAGAAAATAGATAAATATAAATGCTCATTGGGAGCGCCATTTTATATATATATATATATGATATTCCATAGCTTTCTTTAGTGTAATTCTATCTTAACTTAATTCTTAGCTAGATTTTTTCTCAATTTCATTCTTGCATCAAATCCAATATATACTGGTTTGAAGATTTTAAAAGAAGAAGACTCTAATAAAGATAATCATGTTGTAAAGTATAATTTAAGGTTCAAATTATTTGTCTTACTTTCTTCTTTAGTTTGTTTAAAAAAGAATATCTATTTCTCTTTTTGATCATTCTTTAATTTCAATTTTTCATATGACATATTTATCACAAGATTAAAGGATATTTTTATATATTCTACATATAATTAGTTTAAGATCACAATATTCAAAAGTCTTTTTTATTTTTTTAAACTCCGTATTAAGTCAAAACCAGATAAATAAATTGGAACCGTATTTCTTATTTTCGTCTTCATAAATTTTTTTTTCCCTCTTCATTAGAGCATGCATGAGTAGTTCTTTTGACATAGGGAATCCAACAATACCAAGTTACTGGGGGCACTTGGCCAAAAGGCCATTTTGGAAACTTATTTATGCAAAAGGCCATAAGTGTTCAGAAATTGGTGCTTTAGACACCATTTATGACGTCAGCACGTCAGAAAACTGTTGTGTCAAATTTCAACCCCAAAGTTTTTAAAACTACACTTTGGCACTCAACCCTCAACATTTTAATTACCCAAAAAAAAAAAATCCCTCCAAAAGCTCCCTATTCCAGATCCCGTTTCCGGCCAAAATTCTGACATTTCATCGGAAAATCAGTCGCCAACGACTGATTTGGGAATACAGATTCTCTTTTGTATTCAATCAGCCATTGTTGTAACTAGTAAGAGCTTTATCCCTGCCTCTTTTCGTTCTAAATCTGGTGTTGTTCGTCGCCAGTCATAGACCACAATTATCGACCAGTCATCGACGAGTCATAGACCATAGTCATAGTCTATTATAGAATTATTATGGCGTCGATTGCAGAATATATTATAGTAGGTGGTGATTACATGGGTAAATGGGAAGAGACCCCCAAAATGTTGGAATCGGATTTCTTATAGCAAGGTGATAGTTCCGATTGCCGTGCATCGCAATGGTACGTTCAACAACTTGGTTACGAGCGTAATCGAAAGCGGGGAGCTAAATTGTGACCCCAAGACTTGCGTATTTGTTATATGATTAATGCTCTTCCCGTGAGGGGAAAAATACATCCTTCATTCATACGAATGATAGACAGGTGGGATTGTATATGCTTGATAGTGCTCCTGATGGTTCTAGGCCTGTTTTAAGAATAAATGTTGTTGAGTGTTCCCAAAAAGCTTCTACTTCAGCTGCACCACCCACACCGCTACCATAGCCGCCAGTCGATGACAATTCAATACAACATTAGGGCATGGGTGATCATTTAATGGATGCGGATGATTCTGACAATGATGACGAAAAGTGTGATGGAGGCGACGAGGGTGATGGGCAGCTAAGTGGTTCACAAAGCAACCACAAATTCAATGATGGAACCGGTTTCTACCGCCGGCAAACATTCGAGAACAAGGAGTATTTAAAGGTTTTGTTGAAGCAAGCTGCAATAAAGACCCCGTTCTATTTTAAACCGAAGAAGAGCAATAACAAATATTATAAGGTGGAATGCACAAATATTATATGCTTGGACAATTATAAACCAACCAGTAATAAACTAAATTAATTTATAATAACTCAAAGTCCAAAAATATTATAGACGACATTGGTCGATGCTAAACTTGAGAAATAAAGTCGACTTTTGGAATGAGAAGCCTACTGAATTTGCACTATTCTAACGGGAAAAAAAAAATTAAAACAAATTAAACCCCAAACCCCAAATACCAAATTGCACAAATCTTAAACCGACGATTGTCAATAGCTAATAGTCATCATTTAGGCTTGACTTCACGCATCGTCAACAATCATCCATCTCTCTCTCTCTCTCTCTCTCTCTATATATATATATATATATATATATATATATATATATATATATATATAGAGAGAGAGAGAGAGAGAGAGAGAGAGAGAGAGACTAAGGTCAGTATTTGTCTAAAAAGGTCAAAAAATAAATTAAATAAATTAAATAAAAAGACTTGATCCTATTTAAACATTATAATAACACTTTAATACATCATATATGAGTCCTCATCCATTAGACACATGATCTAAAGAGTTTTAGGACACCTAATGGTCCTTAAATCACTAATATTAGCCTAAAGGCGAAAAATAAATAAAATAAAATAAATAAAAAAGACTTGATACTATTTAAACATTATAATAACACTTTAATAATCATATAAGAGTCTCCATCCATTAGACACATGATCCAAAGAATTTTAGGATTCCTAATGGTTCTTAAATCACTAATATTTGTTTTCAAAGCCAAAAATAAATAAAATAAAAAGACTTGATCCTATTTAACATTATAATAACACTTCAATACATCATATAACAGTCCCCATCCATTAGACACACGATCCAAAGAGTTTTAGGGTACCTAATGGTCCTTAAATCACTAATATTAGTCTAAAAAAGCCAAAAATAAAATAAATAAATAAAATAATATAAATAAAAAGAGTTGATACTATTGAAACATTATAATAACACTTTAATGCATCACATGAGAGTCCCCATCCATTAAACACATGATCCAAAGAGTTTAATCACAAGTAATGATGTCCTTAGAATAATGTTGTGCTTTGAGAACAATAACTTATTGTCAGACTAATTGGATAATAGTGATATGATTACAATTACTTGTGCTTAAAATCTTTGGATCGTGTGTCTAATGGATGGGGACTCTCGTATAATGTATTAAAGTGTTATCATAATGTTTAAATAGTATCAAATCTTTTTTATTTATTTTTGGCTTTTTAGATTAATATTAGTGATTTAAGGACCATTAGGTCTCCTAAAACTCTTTGGATCATGTGTATAATGAATGGGGACTCTCATATGATGTATTAAAGTGTTATTATAATGTTTGAACAAGATCAAGTCTTTTTATTTATTTTTGTCCTTTTTAAACTGATATTAGTGATTTAAGGACCATTAGGTTTCCTAAACCTCTTCGGATCATGTGCCTAATGGATGGAGACTCTCATATGATGTATTAAAGTGTTATTATAATGTTTAAATAGTATCAAGTCTTTTTTTTTTTTTTGGCTTTTTTTAGATTTGGGGTTACGGTGTTCATTTTTTTTTTGTCTATTAGACGTGCAAATTTAGCAGGCTTCTCCTTCCAATAGTCACCTTTATTCCCATGATTTATAATCAATGTTAAAGGTCCATCATAGATCGTGTCAATGAGATATTATAGATCATAGCCGTTTATCATCAGTTAAGTCTATTAATAGACCTACCACACTTAGCTTTATTTCGACAGTTAGAAAACAAATGCAAATATAAAAAAGGGCATAAATAAAACATAACACAAGAAATATGAACAACAACCATACATTTCATTTCATTGCAATATGAAAGCCCAAAAGCTTCCATCATCAACTTTCACCAATGAAAGCTTTGCAAAATACTTACAATAAAATGACACAAGTGGCATCGGTTAAGTGAAACGTCACCCAATGGCTAAATTTGATCAGTTTGATAGACGCGAAAACTGCAAAATTAAGAAAGGTACTCATTACGCTGCTCAGTTCCCCATGATGAGGCTTTTAATTGAGGAATATAAAACTCCAAAAGGAAGACTAATATCCTAACGATGAAATATCATAGACCAACTAAACGGTATATTATAAATACACTTAGAGTCCATGATAAACTGATACAAAGTTGATTAATATTGAACTTGCATTCAGTTTTGTAAGTAATACAATAAAAATACATTAAAATTAGGAATGTAAATGTTTGTATACTTCTCTGGCACTTGCCATTCTGACTCTGGAGGGACTACATAACTAGTTTCAGCAAATGCAAGAATGTAAGATTGAACTTTATACATAGGCGAAGAATACTCGTAGATGTTTGAACCATAATCAACACTGTACTTCAATCTCAATGCTGCCATCGCGTGAGCGCACAGTAGTTTCACTAGGTCATACTCTCACAAGAACATGTTTTGTTCAGTAGATTGACTTTGGCAATTGGTCCACTGCCGACTACGGCGAACTCATCTATTATTGGCAAACAAAGAGTCTCCCTCATTCATTTTTTCCCTTATCGTCTTTTCAGCCGACGGCACAAATAAATTGATTGAATCGTTGATATCTGCATGCCTCTGCCTGAAAATTTCAGCAAACCTCCTAGAAATGGAAGTGAATAAGACAGTCACCGATCTATATACAAACAATAGAGTGACATTGATCAACCATGATATAAAAACAAGAATAATCGATCAAAAGTCTAGTAATAGACCATAATTCATTTGCAAAAATAAAAAACAAACGACGGAAGATCGAAACAAGCAAAATAAGTATAGATAACACATAAGCAAAAACAGAAAAAGAATGATCGAAACAAATAGCTAAACTTCCAAAATTTTGAATAAAAATCAGAATATTATGAACACGATGAGTAGGAAAAAGTTAACAACTTTCAGGACAATATGGAGCTCAAAATACTCTGACAGAGTTGCAACATTGTTGAACCACGTAATACGAATAATCGACCAAAAGTCTATTAATAGGCCATTATTTACAGAGCAAAAACACTAAATCAAAGATCGAAACGAGCAAAATAAGTATAAATAACACACATTTCAATGAAAAAACATGCAAAATTTTAAAGGTTTTGAAAAAAAAAAAGAAGAGCTTTATGAACACTTTATGAACAAAAGGTTTTTTTCAAGAACGGAAAAAAAAAATTAACATTTTCAGGGCAATATGGAGCTCAAAATGCTCAGATAGAGAAGCAAAATTAAAGAAAATACCTGGGGAAGACGATGGAATAATATCAAAGCTCGGATGAGAGGAAGAGTAGCTTGGAAGCTTAAGAGTTTTTTAATTTAGAAAAGTGAAAGGGAGTGAGGAGAGAGAGTGGGTCTTTGTATATTTTAAAAGAAATCAGATGGACTAAAGTGTAGAAGTTAAAAGTCCCAATCTTTTTAAAATTGTAAAACTGACCCCATTTTGCTTTTTCTAAACCCTAGCAACAAAAATTAAATAAAAAAGAAAATGAGTGGCCACAGTGCAAATCAAAACTTAGAAGTGATCTTTTTCACAAATCTTCTCAAGTTACTATGTGGCTTTTTGTCTTGAATATACAAACTTGCCACTTTTTATCTAAGGGTGGAGTTGGAAAAAACTAATTAATTTATTTCTTAGTTTTCTAAAGTGATGCTTATTATGGAAAAAATTTATTGGTTAAGGTGACACTTATTGAGACGGAAGGAATATTGGTTATAGTTTAGATAAGGAATAAAAAATACTCTCTCCATTTCATAATAATTGATTTTTTTAGCTCATGCACATTCTTTAAGAAACTATTTACTTGTAAAAAATTATAAGTATTTTTACTAACTTACCCCTAATTAATGCTTAGAAAAAGAAAAGTTATTTAATAATTTTTAATTATAAATAAGGATAAGTTTGGAAGAATATGATTAAATTTTTTTTAAAATTCTAAAGTGTCACTTATTTTGAAACAAAATGAATGCGTAAAAGATCAGTTAATATGAATACAGGGAGAAATGCATTTTGACGCGAAGTTCTGGCAGAATGTGAAATGAAATAAAAGTTCTTTTGACTTGCCGACCTTTTCTTCAAAAAAGTGTGAGGAAATTGCCTTGCAAGTTCTTATAAGACTAATGTGTACGCCTATAAGTAGTCATTTGGTACAAAAGTAGCCTGAACTTTTTTAGATCAAACCCTTCACCCATGGCTAATATGTGTTCATCACGTTATGAAGTTTTCTTAAATTTTAGGGGCATAGACGTTCGCAAAACTTTTTTAGATCATCTCTATAAAGCATTATCTGATGCTGGAATTAATGCGTTTAGAGATGATGATGAACTTCCAAGAGGTGAGGACATTTCACCGAGTTTACTGGAAGCAATTGAAGAGTCGAGGATTTCTCTTGTTGTTTTCTCCAAGAGTTATGCCTCATCTAAATGGTGTCTCAATGAGCTGGTCAAAATTCTTGAATGTAAAAAAAACCTTGGCCAGGTCATTTATCCTATTTTTTTTGATGTTGATCCTACTGAAGTACGTCACCAAACTGGGAAAATTGGTGATTCCATGAATCAAATTCGAGTCCAGAACAGTTGAGGAAGTGGAGAGCAGCACTTGCTGAGGTTGCAAGTTTATCCGGATTCCATCTTCCAAATTTTTTCAGCGGGTAATAGTGCTTGCCATCTGTATTTATTTCTCTAAGAAAGATATCTATTCCCAATTTTCATGAAGCATTGGTCAGTGTTTGACATTTCCTTTTCATTTGCATTTGTGTTTACTGTTCTGAATACATATTTGCTAGTTTCTTTTTTTAATGTAAAAATTCAGTTCTCCAAATTAATTCGATCTTTTCTGCAATAGATCTCATCCATTGCTGCAAAATAATTAGCTCATTTCTGCAATCGATGTCATTCTTTTCACTATTTTTACTTGATGGTATTATTCAACCTCTAGTCTATGTTGTATTACGGTGATTTATTGATAGATGGTTGCTCAGTAGTGTTCGGGAAATGATAGCAGTAAATCTGTTGCACTAAGGGGTGTCCTACTGATCAATGATGCAGGAAATGCATAAGATTTCAGATACACCTATTAAAAAAACTACTTAATAGCACTGATCATAAAAGTTATTTGATGAAATTACCCTTTATTTCTCCTCAAGACTTCTTAGATCTGTTCTTAGAATAAGGGTGAATTTGAAAAAAAGATAAACTTAATTGCCTGTAGTTACCTAAAGAACCACTTATTTTGGATTGAGGGGAATAAGTGATTTCTTTTTACCTGCCTAAAACTTAGTAGGCAAAATTAATTAATACATGTGCTGGTGAGGTAGGTATTCAGTGGATTAATTGAGGTGAGCGAGTTGACACAAATATTATCATTGTCAGCAGGGGAAAAAAAATACTCTTTCAATTTCATTTTGTATGACACTCTTTTTTTTCTTAGAAGGGATGCGATCTATCTGTATTTGGAAATTATTAAATTTTACCTAATAACAGATCTTATAATCATAAAACTATTACCCTCTCTGTTCCAATTTATGTGGCACAGTTGAAATTTCGAGATTCAAATTTCTAAACTTTGACCATGAATTTAGACATAGAAGCTTTGAGTTTTTCGAAATAAAATTCATATATTTGGAAGCTACGTAAAAAATATTATAAATCACAATAATTAATAACTTAAAATATTTAAAAGACATATAAAGAAATTCAATTAAAAAAAAGACTTGATTGACTCTTGAAATTCCAGCCGTACATATATTGGGATGGAGGCAGAAGTATGTCATATTTAAGTAATATCCCAAAGACATTCCGTGTAGGATTATACTTTAGGTGTTATGCGAAATTTGATGACGACATAAACCAATTAGCTTGTTGATCTAAGAAAAACTCAAAAAAAGGTAAAGGAAATTTGGGCCATCCGTATTGGTTGACGTATTTCTGGAATATTCCTCTCTTTTATTTATTAATTTTTATGTCCTCCTTTTTGAAAAGCTAAGAGAATAACAATATTTTTTCCTTGCATTCCTATAGAATTTTATTACTTGATCTCGTTTAATTTCTTACAGAATACCTTTTTTTCCTCCCTTACAAAATACTACTACTTAAATTATAGACATATTTATTTACTTGTATTTTTCTTTTCTGCAGTCATGAAGCAAAGTTCATCGAGATGATTATCCAGGAGGTATTGGGTAAATTAAACCACAGATATATGGATGTCGCAAGGCATCCAGTAGGAATTAGTTCTCGTGTCAGCGAACTTATAAATAAGATGTCATGGACAGTGTCAACCGATGCCCAATATGTTGGAATCTGGGGCATGGGAGGTGTTGGTAAAACTACCTTAGCAAAAACCATCTTCAATGAATGTTATCAAAATTTTGAAGGTAGCACCTTTCTTTCTGATGTTGGATCACAAGTTTCAAAGGGGGATAGCGGAATGGTTGCTTTGCAAGAGAAGCTTCTCAAGGGTACTCTCAGGAAAAATATTGAAGTCAGCTGTGTCGATCATGGAATACAATTGATTAAACAAAGGCTTCAATCAAAAAGAGTTCTCATTGTCCTCGATGACGTCGATCATGTTGGACAAATAAACTCATTAGCGGGAGGGAGGCAATGGTTTGGTCCTGGAAGTAGAATTATCATTACCACTAGGGACCAACACTTGCTGAATTTTTCTAAAGGTGATGTAAAATACGAGGTCAAGGTTATGACCGAAAGTGAAAGTCTACAGCTTTTCAATATGCATGCTTTTGAAAATCATTACCATCGGGAAGACTTTGTGGAGCTCTCTGAAAGTGTGGTAACGTATACACAAGGGCTTCCATTAGCACTTACAGTTTTAGGATCCTCTTTAAATGGAAGAAGCAAGGGAGAGTGGAGAAGTGCCATTGAGAAATTGAAGCAAATCCCTGATGATTCGATACTAGAGAAACTGAGAATAAGCTATGATGGGCTCCCTGATCACACAATCAAGAATCTATTCCTCAGTATCGCATGTTTCTTGGAAGGATGGGACAAGGAAGATGTTTCTAAAGTCCTTAGCAGTTGCTATTTCTTCCCTGAAATAGGACTTAATGTATTGATCGATAAGTGTTTAGTAACAATAAATGAACCTAATCGACTGAGCTTGCAAAATCTGATTGGAGACATGGGAAGAGAAATTGTTCGTAGAGAATCCAAAGATCCAGCTGAGCGTAGCAGATTGTGGCTTCCCGAAGATATTCATGATGTGCTTACTGGACACAAGGTAACGATTCATTCTACTTTAACGCCTGAAATATACTTTCCCAAGATTAGAAAAGAAGGTCTTCTTAAAATTCCCAAACACTAACTTAATAAGCAGCTTACCAATGGAAAGTTGCTTCATTTTATGGCTAATCAATGTGGCACCCATAACTCGGTTTCTTGCATCTTCAGAAGTCTTTATTCATATTAAAGTTTCTTCTTCTAAGGATTACAAATATCTGAAAAACAGTTGAAAGCCAGAGAGAAGTGTATTATGGGAGTCCCCTTCTACAATATTGAAAATTTTAACCTCATCATTATAAGGCATCCTATGTGCTTTATTCAATTTTAGAGACATTCCTTATGTATTGAAAGAGCAAATGGACTTTTTCGTTCAAAGATTTGCACCTTTGAAGTGACCAGTTTTCATTTCACCTCCAGGAAAATTCTGCTAAAACCTTTTTGGAAAACAATAACAACAATAGGAACAACAGCAACACTGCCAAAAATTAATTAAACAAAGTATAAACCACAACTTTCTTTTTTTGGTTACACATATCCCCCTCTCTGCGTTTAACACAAGGAAGGATCTATTGTAAGAGCAGCATGTGCTACCACACTTCTACCTTTGGTTCAGCATACAGACACACACACACACACACACACTCTCGTGTCACTTGGCCCGTGCTAAGCCCGGGCCCCAAACTGACATTAAAAATTCAATTTGTAGATATTTTTTAATTTTTTTTTGCTCTTGGTTCTGTATTCTTGTAACATCAGTTTGACATTTTCGAATGACTTCTAAAATATTAAAGTATAAAAACGTATGTTAAAGGAAAACATATTTCTTAGTTTATGTATTAGATTTTTTTAGGGAAAAAATCAATAATTGAAATGTCTTCTAATTTAATTTTTTGAGATTAAGTCCCTGATGATCCAAATTGAGCTTTTCATATGTTAAATTAATTTCGTTTGAGTTCTTTGAATTGAACTCATATTGGCTAACTTATTTTTTACCAAAAAATATTTTGCAAAATACCGAATAATTAATATGTTATATGATTTAGGACAAACTTGTTAAGTTTAATATGAAAAAATTATTACTCCTAAATTATATAAAATATATTATCCCATTTTTTTACAAAATATTTTAATAGTAAAAAATATACTTCTTGCAATTGTCTAGTATTATTACTGTAGTTCGATCATTATATTTCTTTAAATACAATGTTTATCAAACATTTTTAGACTTATAGTTCCTCTTTTAATATAGTAATTTATTAGATAATTTTATGTTAAAAAAGCGCGCACGTAAAATTTGATTAATTAACTACCATACTTCGGAATTCATTTTTCGATTGAGACGGAAGGGCTATTATTTACATTTTTGATAAATTTTAAAAGTATTTAACAATAATATATTTTAACAAGTTTAATAATATTTTCAGATAAAAAACTCAAATGCGTGTGAGTATGCTTTGTGGGGGCCACTATAACATTTTCCATGACATCATCTTTTTAAGTGGCATAAAAAAACTCTAAAAGTTCTTGAAATTTATCAAAATGTGTGACAATTTATTAAGTCATAAAATTTCAAGTAGGGATTAAAAGGATAAAAAATTCATGTGAGGACTACAAAAAATGAGAATCCTCCCTTATATATATTAGTAATATAAGCAAAATATTTGTCTTAGACGTACAAATATTAAATTTACATAGTATTTTAGAAGCTCTGCATGCATTGTAATTTCATGATTGGCCCTATACCTGATGCGGGTCCCAATCCTTGTAGAGTAGTTTTTGCTTATTATTCTTCCTATTTTCCTTTTTGTTTCTTTTTTTAGTCTTTTCCTCAAGGAATTTTATCATTGGGCGTGAGAAGCCCATAAACATAGCCAATGCAATTTTAAGCTTTGAATTGAGCCATTAGCTAATGAGGTGCTTCACTTTTGTTTGATTATGTAAAAGAATTAATAGTTCGACCCCTCCAACTTAGTCACATGAGCTCTCTATTCTAAATCTAGATCAATTTATTTCGAACACATGATCCTGTATGTCTTGATGGAACTGATTATTTCTCATCATGAACCCAGGGAGGGGAAAAAGTTGAGGCATTGAAGCTAGAACAACCAGTGTTTAAGGACATACGTGTGAGTACAAAAGCATTTTCAAAAATGAAGAACCTAAGACTCCTCCAGATTGATCATCTTAATCTTCGAGGAAGCTTCAAGGACATGTTTAAGGAGCTTAGAGTGTTAAAATGGAATCATTGCCCTTTGGAATACTTTCCATCAGTTTTGCAGTTGGACAAACTTGTTATTTTGGATGTGAAACACAGCAGCCTCAAAGTGTCCCCTAGTACAAAGGTCTGATGTTCTACAACTTTACTCCTTGATTTTAAGCAATTACATATGCTATTCCAGAGTTAATACATTGCTTCATTTGTTTCAGCACTTAAGGCGTTTGGAGATATTGGATCTGAGCTACTGTGAGAGCCTAACGAGAACTTCAGACTTCACTGGATCACTGATGCTTAAGAAACTATTGTTTAGAGGTTGTTCGAGTTTGTCTGAGGTGCATTCATCAATTGGATATTTGGAGGTTCTTGTGGATTTAGATTTCACAGGGTGTAAGAATATTTGGGGACTACCAGAAAGCATCTGCAAGCTGAAATCGCTTGAGAAGCTATATCTGAGTGATTGTACAAATCTACAACAATTGCCTGCTGACGTGGGGAATCTGAAGTGCTTGTCGGCACTTTATGCAATGAGAACAGCTATTACACAACTACCAGTGTCTTGTGGACTTCTGAAGAATCTTCAACTCTTGGAAGTGGGAAATAGCTGCAAACTTTTACAACCTAAATCTCGTCTTTCTATCATTTCATCCTTTCTAGTATCGAAAGATCATGATAGTCTTCCGTCTTCTATTACAAATTTACCGTATTTGGAAGTTCTAAAAGTTCCTTTCTTCAATCTGTACCAAAGAGATATTCCCAATCGTCTTGACCGATTATTCTCACTGAAAGTCCTAGATTTAAGTGGAAATAACTTTGACAGCCTACCCTTCACTCTTTGTGACCTATCCAAGTTAAAAACCCTTAGCCTCTATGGATGCCCGAATCTCCTTATGCTCCCAAATCTTCCTTGTAACCTAGAAGCACTATTCACAAGGAATTGCATGTCACTAGAAAGGCTTCCAGATTTGGCAAGCGCAAACAGATTGCAACAGTTGGATTTCCATGATTGCAGGAAATTGGTTGAGATTCGGGGCCTTGAGAAACTTAAATACTTGAAGTATATGAATGCAATAGGTTGTATTCTCACAAAAAATCCTCTAGCTGAAGGCTTCTTCAAGGTTGGTTGCTCTGTCACTGGTATAAATCAAACACTATTGTTCCCTTGTACATTTCTCTATGTAATGCCTTTTCTCTTATCCATGTTTAGGCAAATTCTGCACCTGAAGGCGTAAATGTTTTTCTTCACTGCAATGAGATTCCTAGTTGGTTTAGCTATCAGGTTGTAGGATCTTCAATATCTTTGATTGTTCCACAATATGTGGAACAAGAATTCCTTGGCATGGTTGTTTGGGCTATTTGTGAACCTCAAGGAGAACATTTTGTTGGAACCCCCATTGCTATAATCACTGACCAGACAAATGGGATTGAATATCCTCTTTTTGGTGTAGATGCTGTAGATATTTCACTACGGTATGAGAGTTATGCGTGGGTGAGCTATATGCCAAAACGACATTTCAAACGCCCAATAAAAGGCGGTGAGAAAATGATGGTTTCTATCAAAGAGCGTCATTCATCAGAGGAAGGTTTAGCAAAGAAGTTTGGGGTTCATCTTTTGTTTGCAACGAGCCCAAAAGGAAAGTCATTTCCTTTTAGCAGATTGTGACAGAGATGATGGAATTGAGGCCTTGCTTTTGGTTCAGGTTTAATATTTTTCCAACTTTTCTTGGGATGCTGGGGTTTTAACAAAAATCCAACCAGAGAACAATTGTTGTGTGTATGAACTCTGTAAGGCTTCCCTACTTCATTCTGATTATATGTGGAACTTCTAGTTTTTTACGGTGGATATTGTGGTAGCAGTTGAATGATAGGTTCTTTTAAAATTAAATGTTTAAAATGTCTAGTTTTTTAAGATATATTATTTATGCAATACATAAAGAGTTAATGCCTAAAATCTCCTCTAAATTATGCACGTTTTATTAGTGTAATATTTAAACTATGAGTTGTTATTACCCCTGAACTATAACATTTCCCATCTAAAACCACCTTGTATTGTTGTTATCCTCAGAGCTATAACATTTCCTATCTATAAAACCCCTGCAGTGCCAAATGGCATGGAGAATGACTGAACTCTTCTTGTAGTGCGTAGGACCTATGCCGTAGGCCAAAAGGGTGGCTCAAAAGAATTACTTAACTTAGGGAATAGAATAGGGGAATCTAAATATACAACTATGTTATATACGATCTAGAGTGATAGCAAAAAAATTACGATGATATTAAAGAGTAAGGGGAAAAAGATCTAAAAAAAAGATCTGTTTCCTAAAATTACCCTTTCCTTCACTTAATATCATACTTTGTCTCAATGAATATGTGGCATTTTACAGTTCATCTTTTAAAATGTATTATTATTATTATTATTTGCTATTTTTTCTTTTTCAGGACCCTTTCAGTATGTTTATTGGTGTGGAGATTGAATAGTGGGACCAATTAATATGAGAGTCCTTTTACCGAAGAAGTGTGGGGCAAAATGTACTCTACTTTTCTTCCCCTTTCAATAAAAACTGGAAATCCACATTTTGCTTCACAGATTTTCTTAAGATGAGATTTCAAAGTACTTATTTTTGTACTCTATTTATATGATGAATTGACTAATGTGGAGATTGAGAAAAGAAGGCTGAATCTAGTACTCTAATACACTATTTCCTCTCCATTTTCGCCATGGTCAGTTGTCTCTATTGCAGCACTCCGCTCTCATTTTCTCGATGTTTCTCTTACTCTCAGATCTAAAGTTATAGTAACTTGCAGTTGTTAGAGATTCAAAATGATAAGAAAAAAAATATTTGAGTAAGAAAGCTTATGTCACTCTATAAAGAGTATCTAAGCCATTGTTTTTGAGATACATGTTGGAGTAATAAAATACATTGAGGAAAAAAGAGGACCTTATAGTAATAGATATACTTCGTGAAATACCAACCATTGAACGTGAAAGGATATATCCTAGTAATTGTTTGTCTCTTTAGTAAATCTTTTTTGGGTTAATTTTCAACTGAGTATCTTATTCATTTAAGTCAGAGATTGTGATTTAAATGTGCTATTGAGGTTTGACTTGAATGTGAAAATTAAGTTAGTTATTGAATTTTTGGTGATGATGTGTGCTGTTGTGTTTTGATTTCTTTTAATTGAGTTAGCTATGGGTTATGGGCTTCATTAGTGTTAATATTTTGTTCAGTTGCTTTTGGTGTGTTAACTGTTTTTGCTTTGAAATTCTCATCTTATTTGGTAGTATGAGGTGTTTTTCCAGATAAGATGAAGACAGTAATTCAGTTTAAAAATTTATTAGATATACATTATGTTCCTGTAGCTCTGAAACATTCTTGTTTGATTATTTATGTAGATGGAGTCTGGAGATCATGAATAGATATATTTAGAAGGCTTTATCCTAATTTTGTGGTTTGAGGGAAGAATGTCCAAGGGATTGCAGAATGTATTGCTTGTGAAAGGTCTCTTCCTCAAATTTCTTAAGAAATAATTAGACATTTTTGTACCTATTGCAAATTTGGAAAGTTGTTGTTTCCAACGAGGTTAGGTTTCATCGGCGTTTAAGTTTAAGCTTTAGGTATTCATGTTGAACTGATCATAGAGAGGTTGATACTATTGATGGTGATTGAAATTTTCCAAATCTTATTGGCCATGAAACTAGTATGCTAATGGATAATAGTACTCAAAATATTCGAGTGCATGACACGGTTATAGATGCTCTTGGATTGAAATCTGTGTTCACTCCCATCGAAGTGTTGGTAGGCCTCAAAATGAAGAGGCAAATCATTTTCATGATCTGTTAGAGAATGCTAGTAGTCCACTTTGGAAAGGATCAAGTCATTCTGATTAGTTGTCCATTGCAGTTAGATTAATAAGCATTAAGTCGGATTTGAATGCTGCTCAGGCTTACATGGACATTATGATTGAGGCTTATGAGAGGTTAATTCCATTTGAGAGATAGGCTATCCGACTGACTCTTGTTATAAGGCAAAGATATTGGTTTTCAAATTAGGACTTTCCTAGCAGAGGATTCATTGTTTTGTCAGCGATTGTATGTTATATTTTTAGGAGTATACAGATTTAGAAGTATCCAAAATTTGTGGACACCCTCGGTTTAAAGATGATGCAAAATCCAATGGGAAGAAAATGATGCTGGTTAAGTCAAAACATTACTTTTTGATTTACGAAAATAGAAAAGGATTTTGTGTCAACCATCTAATGGAGAAGCATG
Source organism: Lycium ferocissimum (assembly GCF_029784015.1). NCBI lineage: Eukaryota > Viridiplantae > Streptophyta > Magnoliopsida > Solanales > Solanaceae > Lycium > Lycium ferocissimum. The sequence continues at coordinate 47,948,264 of NC_081351.1, forward strand.
GGCACATAACATAATGGATTTCATATGAGGGCGTGAAAGGGCTTCGCGTTTCTTCGTGTTTTTCTTTTTGGATGATCCACGTATTCCGGGCTTGAACCTCTAATGCTATGCTTACTTCATATCATCCGTCAAATACATTTTTGTGGCATGGTTTTTGTCTATCGGCTCCCAAAACATTCTATTCATCAAGATTAACCAAAACTAGTCTATATTGCGTCAATTTTCATCAAATTTATCTCGAGAACCAAGCAAAACTCAGGTATCGTGCATGTTTAAGCTTTTAGCCCAAAGATTTGTAATTTGATGTGATATTGTTTGCTCTGGGCTAAGTTTAAATGATTTTTCTCAAAAGAGCCTCACACCACTAAGCGTACGTATCCAACGCCAATAAGAGTTCGTATTCAACACCTTATAAATAACTATATAGGAGGGAAACCATCATGAAAGAGCGACTCAAATATGTCAAAGCTTCTTCAAATTTTCCTAAAGGTCAAAGATTTGATACCACGTTTATAACTATTGTCATCTGTGTGAATCTTCTCATGCTCAATTAACTTAGATACAACACATCTATAATCCAGCGGTATCTCATATTATTATATAATCGAGAGGGTGTGAATTGTTGGGTCTCTAAGTTTTTTTCTCTTCATGTGTGGATAAATAAGTACCCTTTGGACCAAGCTCACTGTGGTTTAAAGCCTTTGAAAGATCTTACTTTTAGGTCTTAAGTTTTAAACACACAAAAGGGAGAGAAACATCAGCCACTTTGTGTTTGAAGAGAGAAAACAGGTAAAGTTCATATATTTTTTCTGTAGAAATTTCAGCAGACTAGTCAACTTCATTTGGCTATTCCCACTTGGACCTAGACCGGAAATGTCAATTGAGTGTTTTACAGGTTATGAATCTGGCAAAGTGTAAATCCGGGTCACATACAATAAAAATTGTTCATGATGGTTAAAGATTGACCAAAAGTTATTGGTTCCACAAGAATGGTATAAATGTACCCTAATTAAATTCGATTTGACTATTCAAGAAAATAATTTTAGAGATGAAATGACTATAAACCATGAGATTGCAGGGGTACATAGTGAGCTAAGAATGGGCGGGTCGATTTTTAATTATTTTAAAAAAAATTCTAATGCTAAAATTTATCAAGTTTGATCTTTAAAATCTAGTTGTTTCAACTTTATTTTAATCAATGGTTCACTTAAATTATGCTTTGGAACACAATTTCAATCTATAAAACAATGAAGAATTCTTCTATATCAACAAAATCACGGTAAGATTAATTCTCTATTGCAAATATTCTCTCTCTCTCTCTCTCTCTCTCTCTTCCAACTTCAAGTTCAAATTTCAAAATTTAAATTTAATGGATAATGACATCCTCCACTTAGCTCTGGAATGCATTAGATTGGACTCTCCACAATCTATGATAAATTGAAAAGTTCTAAGACAACGATTCGATGTAAAATTTGTCTACGAACTATGAACCATAGAGTGTTACTCCATGGATATGGACGTCGATACTTTGGTCCGTCACAACTGAAGATCGCCAATGCATATGCTACTCTTCGTTAGAATTTGAATTTTGAGCTTTCAAGGTTCAACTCTGCATATGTATTTTCACTCTCTAAACCAATTATGCAAAACTAAAGAATAGATATCCAACATTATTGTCATTCCTAGTGTAAATTGAATTTCTTTTGTTAGTATTAGTGTTGAGTTGGTTTTTGTTTGGACTTTATATGAGGATATAAAACTTATTCACATTCAAAATTCTAAGTTCACTAGTTGAATAATATGATAATAGATTAAAAAAAAAACTACGAAAAAATTTAAGAAATATTTATAAATTACATTACAAATAAATATTTTTATGTATAAAATATTTTTAAAATTGAATACATGTAATGTCGGGTTGGTTTGGTTCGGTTTGACTTTTTTCAGCTAAAACCAAACCAAACCAAACCAATTATAATCGGATTTTTTTTTCAACACCAAACCAAGTCAAACCAAACCACTAGTCGGGTTTTTTTTTCGGTTTGACTCGGTTTATCGGTTTGGTGCGGTTTGTCGGTTTACTTTGTACACCTCTATGTATATATAATATTATATCTCAATATAATATAATATAATTAAATTACACCATGTATATTGTAATACATTAGTAAATAAATACCTCTAAAAAATTGTCGGTATATATAATGATTAATTGAATACTATTAAGTTTTAGTTACATAGTAATTAAGAGAATAAAGGGAGTTTAATAGTTAAGTTGGAATCATCTCCCTATAAAATAGCTAATTTTTGTGACTTATTTAATTAACTTCCAAAATTTTAGAATTATCCCTAAAAATAAGCAAGAAAATGGAAAGCATGGATCTAACATAGGATTGATTCTTGATATACTAGAATCTGTTATGGAGCTAAATATTTGATATGCATTAATTAACCCGTTTTAATAAATATATATATGTAATCATTTTTCAAAAAATGTCTATTTATGTTTTTTTTTTAAAATTAATTCAAAGTGGGCCGAGCGGTGCCTCGGTGGGCGATTTGACAACTATCTATGGAGCTTATAAGAGACATAAATAATATTCTAACTTCGGGACGCAGCTCGGATGTTACACCTTGGAAATTTCCCGTTAGCCTTTTCCATAGACTAACCAAGGGCATGATCTTACGATGTTTTGATTAGAAATATGATTATGATGATTAGGTAAATGAGGTGCCGAAAGGTCCAATTAAGATAAGGCTTTAAGAACCATTGTAAGGAAAGCAAGTCATATGTTGTGTGTGAATTAAGTGTTCTTTACGTTCTGATCTTTGTTAATGATGCTTTGGAAAGCAAGTTTTGGGTCCCTTAGATTAGTGATGAAATATATAACAAATTAAAGTTCGTGATGTGTCAAAGATTGTATGAAAAAGTTATTGGTTCCACAAGAATGGTATAAATGTACCTAATTAAATTCGATTTAATACTATTCAAGAAAATAATTTTAGAGATGAAATGACTATAAACCATGAGTATTGCAATGATAGATAAACAAGTAACTCATGAGATATTTGAGAATAGAGGAATGGGCGATAATTAGCAATGAGACAAACTAAGGCAATGGACAAGATAGGTGTGCGATTGTTATCTTAAGGTCTTGCTCTTTTTCAAGGTTCACGTCTGAATATAATTGACCAATTCACAATTGAGAATCTTCTTTAACGAACACAATTTTCACTACATAAAACAATGAAGAACTTAGTGAACTTATACAACAAAATGCCGTTAAGATTAATTCACGAAAAACATTTTGCAAATATTTTCTAACTTTAGTTAAAATCAATTATCTTAAGTTCCTTTGGTCACTTAGAACTTCGGAGAATTGATAAATAAAACCCAAACCGTAAGATGCAAAGATATTCACCAAAACACTTCTCTGGATTAAAATGACATTAAGATTTAACTCTCCACAATCTCACCCATTGATATGCAAGTTCTAAGCATTCAACATGAATTAGAACGGGAATTAACAATTAATACACTATGTATGTCTACGCCCTAGGAGAATGTTACTCCATGGATGAGGAGAAGTATATCGCAATAAAGAATAAACAACTGAAGATATTACAACTAAATTCTCAACCCAAACTATCGTATTGATTAAAAGTTGATGGAATCCGTCAATTAACTCCTCATTGTTCTCGAGCGTTCTTCCTCTCCAAAAGCCGCTCCAAATCCAAGATATCCTACTAAAGACGAGGTGAGGTGTCACATATACGAACTTATATGCTAATTCCTTCAAGGTGTGGCGTAGGCGTATAAGGCACTCGATGCCTTGTTGTACATTGATAAAGTATAGTTGTCTTTGAGTTTTCCGAAGCAACATGTATTGATGCGGAATATGAATTAAACATGAAAATCTGAGTATAACATCAGATTAGTAAGTAATCAATAGTATGAAAATACTATTTTAAACATAAGTATAAAAAAACCTGATGTATCCGACAAGGCTAAATATGACCGAGTCGGTGGAGGAACTTTAGGACACATGCTAGACTAGTCTATGAAACCTACGAACATGAATCAAAAAATGCTAAAGCTCGTAATCGGGAAGGATGTGATCTTGCTCGGGGAAACATACCTCTACCGTATGACATGACATAAACAGAAATAAAAATGGCACCCCGAATGAAGTGGGACTCACCAATAGCTGATACGTTTTGGATCCTAGCGAGCGAATTTGTCGTCCCGTAAGCAAATAAAGAAGGATAAGGAGAAATTCGAACCCACGGGCAAAAGTGACGTAAATTACATTGAATTTCATAGTTGTATAATTGTATGTCCAACGGCCGCTTCCCAGAATGAATAATGTAAACCGGTGCTCGAAGGGAATAATGGCACCCAAATCAATAACCATGTTTACATGAATAACACAAAACGGATTCACGAATACGAAATGTCCTCGTAAGCGCACATGAACATGTGTAACATCTGACATGAATATAATATCACATGAATAAAGCATTTTAAGTATATATAAATAACTGTGGGAGAGCCTTAGTATCACTGACAACATGAAATCACCACGTGAGTTCGTGGAGTCTGGTACCTCGACCCAACTAGCAGAGCAATCCCATACCTTACCGGGGTATGAGCCATCAATATGACATGAAAGGATCCAATCAATAGTCTAGTGCTAATGATTATCACACCTAACCTATATGGTCGGGAGCGATCATATACCCTATGTTGGCATACGTAGTTTCTATTATAATTGACGGTTATAGATTGCTCCGTTAAGAACCTATTGCTACTTATTATTGAACATGAATGTAGGCGGCATCTTGTCATGCCCCAAAACTCACCCTAGGCGTAGACGGGGAGGGCGATCCGATGCTACGATAACACCGTTTTCGGAGGTGCCATTGATTATTCTTTTGATATCAATAAACATCTTTTCGTTTCAATTAAACAACCATCTTAATAAATAAGAAACAAGTAACTAATAAATTGGATAAAAGAATAACTATTCTCGTAGTATATATATGAAGTCAAATCAAATACTTAGTTATAAAACGAATATGGTAAAAGGAAAACGAGTCATATGGGCTCAACACACTACCCACAATTTGACAACTATCTATGAATGAGTAATATAAGGTGACATAAATAATATTCTAACTTCGGGACGCAACTTAAAACTAAAAGCAATAAGTAAAATAGAGTGTGTGTCCCACGAATGAAGGCGTGGGCTCACTCGAAGTACGGGAAGCGACAAGTACTCCTAATTCGCGAGATCTATCCGTTGTTCTTTGTTACCTAACATACCATTAAAAAAACAATGATGGTATGCACAGTACTAAGTACTCAGTGAGTGTTTCGGGGACAATAAGTAATATAACAAAATAATACAATAATGATTAGTGAGAACAATTCCCATAGAATAATTTGAAATCAAAGACAAGATCAATAGTGCAACTCAAAATCATCAATAGAAAACCATCAAGACAGGTATATATCTTTTTTCAATTCAGTATACCGTTTATCACCATTTGAGCCTTTTCAACTCGAGATCAATATCACCAATAAGCCACTCACAGGCGAACAAGTTCATTATCATCAAGCCACTCACAACAAATCAAAGTAACACATGCTAATACCGGCCCAAATCAATATAACGAAGGGATGACCATTTAAGGTTCCCTAAACTAGCTTAGTAGCATCATATGCGGGTTGTCACCCTCGAAGGCTATCCCGCCTCCCGAATAGCTAGGCTAAACCACATCAGGGTTATAGACCCTTGATGACCACTCTTCCTCCCGAATGGCTAGGTATGAACTGCATCGGGGCTATCGATCATCGATGGCCACTCTTTCTCCTAAATGGATAGAAAAACCCCACTAGGATTCATAGTGACTACCCTTCCTCCCAAGTAGCTGGGCCAAACACAAACAACAGAGAATCATAGTAAAGTAGTCGAACCACAATGATAGCATAGAAGCCAAATCTCAAATCATGGCATGGGAGCCGAATCACAAGTCATATCATGATATTATTCGTTAAGGATTGTGTTCATCATCCCATTATAGGGGTACATCAAATCATTTCAATCTTTGAAATCGAGTTCACTTCTTTAAACAAGTTTCAAGTTCAACGCGATCCATTATAGAGCATTCACGTGAAATAGTCAAGCTTTTCAATTATCAAGTTTAAACATCCCCCATGGGTTAATTCGAGTTCGGATATTAAACTTTATATCTCAATTTTAATCATCCTTTAGAGAGGAAAACAATCATACATACGTTATGTATAATATAATACAAACAAGGTTTAATGTGGGCTTGTCCCTCACGCACACAAACCACAACCAAAAAGTTTATAAAACCGTTCGAAAGAGGATGTTCAAAAGAGACATATCTTAAATCCCGCTAAAAGCTAGCAAAATGGAAATCCCAAGGTTCAACAATCAATCTACAATGGATTTAGATGAGAAATATTAAAGCTTTATTCGTTTCTACGAACTCTCTTTATGTTTCAAAAATTAGGGCTTTTCTAAGCCTATAAAAGTGTTCTTGAACCTCATGTAAATCATTAGCGGATTCCAATCGTTTAGTATAATCTATACTAGCCTAAAAGTCATTAATTAAATTATGGAAACCAAAGTTCATACCTTTTAGATGAAGTTCTACACGCCCCTTCTTCTCCTCTCTAGAGTTTTCAAGAATTTAGGGGTTTAGAGAGATGAACTAAGGTTAATTTGATATTAGATTGATGAAGTAATGATGAGAATTGATCAAGAACTTACCTTATGTGTTTTGGGGAAACCTTAGGGTTGTTTTCTCTTAAAAAGTCGGCCAAAACGAAGTGGGAATGAATATAACGAAGTTAGGCTTCTATAAAATTCAGAAAGAATCGCTTAAGGCATAAAATGGCCTGGTGCGTCTCCTGGGACGTCGCCCAGGGTGGCGCGCACAGTGTATCTATTTCGACGGTGTCAAAATTTTGAATTTCATGAAAATTTGGCCTGGGGAGCCGCCCAAGTCGCCGCGCCGGCCTAATTTTTGCACTGCACAGACGATGTTCAGTAAAATGGGCATAACTCGTAGCAAGTGAGCTCCGTTAGAGTGGGCGACCTACCGTTGGAAAGGTATTTCAAAGATCGACAAGTTTCATGGAGAAAGTTTTCCAAATTCCCAACCTATTTTCACCAAACTAGCTTAGAAGTCAGACCTACCGAAATTTAGATGAGCTTGAGAACTCTTACGAACTTCACTATTTGGTTTGACTTCAAAACGACCGCTTATCCCCCAAATTCATCCCAAATGGATTCATATAGCTAAAATATCACCTTAAAACTAGTTTTTACACGTACACATCTAGCTCAGGTTTACGGGATGTTACACATCTGAGTCCATGGTTTTTATAACATGACTTGTAAGCATGATTTGTAAACATAACTTGTTAACATGACTTGTAAGTATAATATTACATGTATATAGATGTGTAAAGCATAGAAACATGTAAAATGCATGGAGTAGAGTAATCTTGATTCATGACTTGTAATTGAGAACCCATGAAATTCAAAACATAAGTATCTGTGGATTACAGACAGATTCATGGTAATCGAATAGATATTCATGAATACAAATAACGGAAACATGATTGAGCAAGGTAATATAGAATTATTGACATATATCTAAGCTCTATCATGAACTGAGACATAACTAAGGAGAAAACGTGTTTCATGAATTTAAATGTGGCGTGGGGAAGAACAATGATGTTTAAACACGTGGATAGAAGCCCTACATACCTTAATTTCCTGCTCTTGAGCGCAATACAACGTTCATCAACCCTTTCAACTTTGTCTTTTGAAGTTCTATCCCTTTGAATTCGGAAGCTAGGGTTCCCTGTCCAACAATGACGTTTCAATTGCAATTCTTGGATGGTTCTTGAGGCTCGAGACTTGTTCTCTCTAGCCTTAGGATGATTTTTCGTGATTAGGGGTGTTAGGGAAATAAACCCCAATCTTAAATATAAGAAAAACGCAGAAATCTAAAGTTTTGACCCGAAACCCGGCCCATTCGCGATGGGCCCGCGATGCCAGGCCACCGCGGGAACCCCTGCAGGTCAAAAGTTCAGAGAGGACATTTTTGTGCGTTGGGCCTGCGTCGGAGCGCAGTGCTCGATTAAATGGCCATAACTCCCAGCACAAAACTCCGTTTTGGCTCTACAATATATCGTTGGAAAGGTTTTTTAAAGATCTACAATTTTCATTTTTAAGTTTTCTCAAATCTCAAGACAGACATATTGAAAACTTGGCCGATTCTATCGAATCTTAAGCACCTCACTATCCGTCTTGATTCCAAAACAACTATTTCCACCCATACTCATCCCATAATACTTCACATGTCTAAAATATTACATTAGTACTCATTTAACACTCCACACCTAATCCAGAATTACGGGATGTTACACTAGGTATTATATCGGTCCATACATAAAACGTTACATTTATGATTACTATCAAAAAGGCCTGGGAATATGTGGAACATTAAGCTCAATAGTCTTGTAGCTCCAGATTTTCATCCAGGAACGGTACTGTGTGTTTTTGATTGATTTCTCTCATTTTCTTCACATATTTGGCGTGAATCTTCTAGGTGTTCGCTCCTTGTTTGGCACTTAATGTGTTATTTTTTCGGAGAACTTTTGTAACTCTTGGATTGATTTAGTGGAGCTTTAAGTACGGGAGGTCCAATGATTTTTACTCTTCACATTAAAGAGGTTTTCCACGTATAGTTAGGTTTCTCCTGCGCGATTGTTTATTTTGCCTTGCCTTTTTTTTTTTTTTTTTTTTTTTTTGTGTTGTTAGTTGAGGTATTTATCCCTGCTTCTACCTTTATTGCAATTGTTTAACTTGTTTTTTTCCGACAATAATATCACCAAAAGACATAAGATAATGTAAAACATAACAATAAAAAGGAAATACTAGAGGTAGATCCAAGGGCACACTAACTTTGTAGACATAGATGTGTGTGTGTGAATAGAGGATGGGCTAAGGCGACAGTCTTAGAGAAGAAAGATCCTCTTGAATCATCAACTACCATCTACAAGAATCAAGTCATGTGGACTTGTCCATTTTGAAGTAAAAAGGAAGAAAGATATAGCTAGAGAAAAATAGAAAACATATCTAAAAAGGTCCGTATATCAATAGGCTACCATGTTATCTAAAGACCCTATTGATAGGAAATTCCAATAAATTGCCTTTTACAAGAAGCACAGTTCATCAAGTTTGGATAGAAAACGATATGCCTTCTAAAAGAGTTGTTTGACTTGAGCCTGCAAAAGTATCTTTATTGTCTAACGTAACATTGTACTTTTCTCTTTTTTTAAAAGGCTAGTTCCTGTATTTTGATTCAGTGCTTTTCTCTCCAAAATAGACAAAACTTCTGAGAAATTCCTTTGAAAATTTAGTAAAAAATGCACTATAGAAACGGAGGTTTTCCACCAACATTCAAGATGAGAAATTTGTCTTCACAAAATATGATTTTTCCACTTATCATTCATGCTCCAAGACATATTTAGTCGGAAAACACATACATGGTGAAAATAGGTTTTCCATTGAAACGTTGGGAAACTTTCTAATTTTTCCGTGTGAAATTATTACTGTGTAAGTTTTTCTAACCGACATTTAGTGAGAAATAGCCACTGAACATTTTTCAGTGAAAAAATCAATGGGAAATTGAAATTTTCTAGTAGTTATGGGGTGCAGCGGCGAAAAAAGAGAAGGGTGAAAATATTCCTCAAGATATATACTTAATCACAGATGTAATTTGACTTTAATCCTGTATATATTATCATATCTGAAGGGAGTTTTGGGGTAAGAGTGATTATCGTGTGATTTAAAGGTACACGAGTTCAAGCCATCGAAACAACATGTAAGGTAAAAGCATGTAAAATAGATCCAATGTGCGTGTTTGGTCCTTCTGGATCCAGTGAGGTCCGATCCGTCCCTAGATTCCACACAGCGTGAGCCTTTCTTAGCATTTTTTTAAAAATTTATTTAATTACTATTAAATGTTACTTTCGGCCACTGTTATTAATTTTATTAGATAGAAAAGGGCAAAAACAAATATATCACCTTCTGCCCGTAGACTTAACATGTTTATCTAGTCTAGTTAGAATTACAAAAGAAAAAAGAAAAAACATCAATAAGCTTATCTGATTGAGAACGATTGCTTTTTTTTTTTAAGTCAAAAAAAAAAAAAAAAGAGAGAATGAATTCCTTTTTTTTTTCTTTTCAGTTTTCTGATTTGTCGGCTTTCCTTTTTTACCACCTCATTTCTGTTTATTTTTCTATGTCACATGTGATATTGTATTACTACTAAAGAGTTTCTGTTACGTTTATAAAGCAAAAAAAAAAGTATATTAACTAACCGTGTTAGCTGTGCCAAGTAAAAAAATTGACGAATGCTAGTAAATATTTTAGCAGATCTAGATGATAGTTTTTCAAATATTTTCTTGAGCATAACTTTGAACTTTGTGTTGAGCTTATGATCAACTGCACCTTTCATTTTACCAACCACTATATTGGGGAACTTGGTTTTCTAGACCAATAATCATCATGTTGAAGAAACTTTTCAATTTTCATAATGTATTATACACCTTTCATCTCAATTTAAGTGTTTTACTTTCTTTTTTGATCTGTCCCGAAAAGAGTGTTTCTTTTTATATTTAGTAAGTTTTCCAATTCCAACACTTTCGATAAGTTTGAAGCTACATTAAAAAAATTTCTACACACATCTTTAATTTAAAATGTGAGATTAAGTCTAACCTTTGTTTCTTATAATTTATGTCCAGTCAAACTGAGACACTTAAATTGAGACGGAGGAATTACTAATTTCAATTTAGAGAGAAACGTGTTTTTTGCTTCTTCATCATTTCAATGAATCAGTGCACGATATATAATATTAGAGTCATCACTTGCAAGATTAGAAGCTAGCTTTTCGTTACTGACTAATTTTTAATGAAACTTTTTAGAACGGTTCTTGTTCCTTAAATCTTAAATTTTAATGAAACATTTCAATGACTCATCTTATTGCTTGCACCATTCATAAAGTTTTCTTAATGATACTTTTAGAAGAGAATATTCAACTTTTTATCAATTTATCATTTGTTGCGGCCCCGATTAAAAAGAAAGAAAAGACATATTTTTAGTTACTACACTTTAGACGGATTAGTTGGTAATCTTTACGACACGTTACTATTTACTTTTAATATTAATAACCATCCATTAGCTTGGGGGGAAAAAATTCGAGTCTGTTAACTTTGAAAGAGTCTTTCTTTGTAATTTGCATTTCCTATAGACAATAATTCCAGCATCATATGGTTAGTCTTTTTCTTTCTTTTCTTTTACGAAAAGACGACAAACGAAACTCAATTGAGAAAAGCACAACACGAAATTAATAAAAAAAAAAAATTCCCAAAGAGAATGCCAGTTGCACACTTGCACCTCTTTCTCTCTCTTTAATTTTTGTAAAATAAAAGTAGCTACGTCCGTCTATTTTCTTCTCTTCATTCAACATTTTTAACTTAGAAAAGCAATTGCACAGTGATATTATTAGGGAATTAATACTTGAGAGAAGTTAATTAACGGGAAAGCAATAATGTTGAGAGTCAGAGATTGTAATGCTTTACATATACATACTGGAACAATGGAATAAGATTAAATATGAAAGTAACGACTAAAATGAAACTAATAAAAATTGTTTCTAAATGGAAATAGGAATATGTGAAGGCCATAAGTAAAGTAAGATCGTTTAGACATAGATTTTGTTTTTTTTCAAGTTTTTTTTTTTTTTTTTTTGGGTCAAAAACCTGTTTGGTGATACATTGTGTCAATATTTCACTCCAAACTTGAAAAAAAGATTTCAAAAGTTAAAAGAAAATTAAGAATCTCTCACAAAATTGTTAACATTTTTTCAAGTGAAATCCATGTTCAAACACAACTTTAACTTCTAAATAGCCTTTTTCAACTTAATTAACTTCAAATACTAATTTTTTTTTTTTTTTTTCAAATGTTACTCCATTCATCTTCAAAAGCCTAGTACAGTAATAAGTATCAATAAAATTCTGACCCAAGAATCCAAGATTTAAACCAGAGTGATCCCAGAAAAAAAAAGAAAAAAAAGGAACGCGTGAAGGACACCAGTAATTGTTCTTCAATGTTCTCAGGATGCCATAATTGAATGAAACTTTTTAAAGTATGGTCCAACAAGAAAAGCATTGCAGATATCAAAAGATAGTCGGAAACAGTTTGCTTGCACATGAACACAGCAAAACCCTAGAATCCGGGAAGCCAATAATATATATAGTGGAGAACACCCTGTGTATTGATAAACTTATTGTGATTGAAATTTTACCCATATGTTTCTTTGCCATCTATGCTACATAATGTTTTGTGTTTGTTCTACTTATGCATGCGCTTTATATGTTATGCATGTACTCTTAGTTTTTTTTTTTTTGGCCAAACCCATAGTGACATCGTAGTGGGTAAAAACTTCTTTCGACGCCGCTGACAAGTGGACGCTTTTTGATTGAACCCCAATTGAAAGCGATACATTGAGTTAGACAATTTTTGCACCGATTTTTAAATCCCAACGCGTGTATATCGATTGTATCCTAAGTGGATTAAGTGACCAATTACATTGTCTTAGCTCATTTAAATTTTGCCAACTCGATTAATAATGTGCCAACTCATTTGCCAACTCAATTAATGATGTGCCAACTATCGTATAACTCAACTTCATTTAATTGGCCACATCACGCACGCGCGCTGGCAAATCAACTAAAGACCAAATTAGGGCTCGAAATTACCCATTTCCATATGCACACTTTGAGGTGCAAACGATCGAGCGATTTCACAAAACCGAGGTAAAATTTTCATCGATTTCGTTCAATATCTTCTCCATTTCGGTTAATTCTTAGTTAATAATCACTCATAAGGTATTATTTTCATTTATTTGCGAGGTTTTAGTCCTGAAATCGACCACTTGACTTTGTTCGTTTCAACTTCATTTGCGACATTGGAGAAATTTAAGGTTCTCTTTTGAACTTTTCGTATTTGTATGCTATATTGTGTTTAAATTAGGGTGTTTTGAATGCTGAAAGCTGGTTGTTATCACTTTATTTGTTTACTAGGGTTTATTTGGGAATTTGATGTCAAAGTTAGGGTTTTTTTTTGGTATTTCCTATTGCTTGTGTGTTGTGGGTTGTTGGGGAATATAATGGATGACTATATTCTTACTTGTTTTCACCATGTGGGGTACGGTCGTGGAAGACCTGTAGTGGGTCCCACGTACAAAAGGAATTAGAGGTCTTTGGTGCTACTTATCGACAAAGACCATTTGAGTCTTGTTGAGTTGGAAGCATCTGTTTAGAGTCTTGGGTACACAAATGTCCTTGGATTCCTACGCAAAGGTTGATGATAGTGCCTTTGTTCATCACTTACGATGACAATTACAGGAGCTTGTGAATGATTTAAAACATGGTGATGAGTTTGATGTGTTTGTGGTCCATGACATTGATGAGGTGGATGAGTTGCCACAACCAATTAACAGGGTTTGTTGGTAGGGCAGGAAGGGTGATGGTTGTATTAATGACCCCCGTGGCCTTGATGAACCTAAAGCGACACATGTGTAGGTGGGAGGGGTATAAATCTTAAATGTAAATGTTCCGGATCGGTGAAACATTTCCAAGGAGAAATTTGAAACACACCTCCAAAGGAGGCAGCATTCCGAACTCCAAATGTGGGTGAAACGGATCCAAATGGGGTGAAACGGTCTAATGGGGTGAAACGAGATCCAAATGGGGTGAAACAAATTTGAATGGGGGTGAAACGGATACGAATAGTGTGAAAACGGTCCGAATGGGGGCTATGACAAATGGGGATCAATCGAGATGTTGCTAGTAGTTACAATCGATGATTTTCCGGATCTTGATGATTCAAATGTTGATGAAGAATTGAAAACCTTAGAGTGAAAAGAGGAGGTAAAAGGAACCCCGATCCTAGAAAGAAAAAAACAACACGAGGAAATACCATTAGGTGAAGGAAACTGGTGTTGATAGAGGCTTTGAAGATATTGGTAGAAATAAGTACGCATAGGTATGTGGGAAGATTAGGTGGAGATATGAGGATTATGTGTGATTGATTGTGGTAGTGATGACGGTGATGAGTTAGATCTGCAGATCTTTGTAAGGGTGTTGATCTCTAGTCAGAGGAAGAACCTGAAAAGGTCGGTATGATCCCGGCTTGTGTAGTTGCTATTTTTTTGAACTTGGTATGGTTTTGAAAATGAAAAAGTATTTAGGAAAGCATTGATTGATTATGCGATAGAATACAAAGTTAGTCTTAAGTTAAGGCCCTAATCAACTTTGGTAAAGTAAGAATGGAGTGTAAGGGTAACAAACGGCAAGTGGTTGTGTTATCTTTTGCAACAGATAGAGATTCTGGTGACTTTATGATTAAAGCTAACATCCTTCTTACACAAGTGTACAACTTCTAACAAGAACAAAGAAATGTACACGAAAATGTCTTCTTTGCTAGATTTAAGGATGAAATAATTAAAAAGCCATCTTTGAGAATATGGGAAATACAAGACATGTGCGGGGATAAGTTAGGACTTTATGTTGGTAGAGACAATTTACTACGGAGCTAAAATGCGGATACTAAGAGAAGTCATGGGTGATTGGAATTTAGAGTTTGCAAGATTGTGTGACTATTCGATATGATAAAACGGACAAATCCTGGTAGTTACGTTTGGGTGAGGATGGACGAGAGAAAGTTGTCCGGGGAAGAATTTGTTTGTGTACTTCTATGTTCTGCCTTGGATGCATTGAAGAAGGGGTGGATGGAAAGGTTGTAGGAGAATAATAGGTTTTGATGGGTGTTTTCTAAAGGGTGCTTGTAAAGGTGAAGCTATTAACGTGTTGGCAAGAATGGAAACAATCGAATGTTTCCTATAACTTTGGGCACGATTGTTGACTCTAAACTAAGCATAGTTGGAGTTTTTCATTAATTACTTGAAAAAGAGATCTACTGAACGAGTGGAGAAGGTCTTACTATGATGGAAGGCATGCAAAAGGTAATGTACATAGTAGCTTGTTTTAATTTCTCACCGTTTCTTCTTGTTGAGTGTTTATTTAATAATTTCTTTTCTTTGAAGGGTTTTCATGCTTTCAGAAGAATTGTTACACGATCTTTGAGCATAGGAGATGTGCAAGACACATCCGTCCAATTGGCATCGAAATGGAAGAAAGAGAGAAGAAAAAAATTTTGGAGATGTTCTAAGGCGAGTTTTGAAGTGAAATTCGAGGTCGTAGCTTGATAAAATGAGCAAACTTGGTAAAGATATTTGTCTTTGATTTATTGCATTATCGGAAAAAATCATGGAACAGAGCGTACTTTAAAGAGCATTCTAAGTGTGATGTTGTTGAGAATAACATGTGAAACCTTCATTCATGGATCTTGTCTTGTAGACACAAATCAATTATAACCGTGTTGGAGAAATTAGGAGAAAGATAATGACTAGACAATGTGATATGATTAAGTTTGCCAACACTTGGATATCCGAGATTTCTATGGCTAGACTTACCTTAGAGGATAATAAGGAAATGGCTAGGGGCCGCAAGGTTCTTTGGAATCTTGATGTTGGATTTGAGATTGGAGAGGGTGGTATGGGCATACGATTAAGCTAACATGAGTACTAAGAGTTGTAGTTGTAGAACTTGGCAACCGAGAGGAATTCCATGCCAACATGTCTTTGTTTGTGCATACTACCACATAGAACTAGAGCACAGAACACTTTGTGGAGCATTGGTATAGGAAGGATACATTCTTAAAGGCATATAGTCATTTCATCCAACCAATTCCAAATATGAAGATGTGGCACAAAAACAAACAATCCAAAGATTGAGCCTCATAACCTAAACCAAAAGCTGGCAGAAAGAAGAAAAGAACAAAAGGCAAAGATGAACCAAAAAAGATGAGGTATGGAAAGGTGTCCGAAGAGGAAAATAACTTGTTCAAAGTGTCATCAACAAGGACATAACAAGAAATATTGCAAGGTAAAATAGTTTTCTTTGAGTTGGTTAACTTGTTTATCATGTATTTTAGGTTTTTAAGTTGGTTCGCCTTTAAATATGCAGTTGTGCCGGGTGCGAAAGCACACTAGCCAAAAGTTACAAGACCTGTGACAATAGCCAAAGCTGCACCTATAAGCTTAAGCCCCTACGCCTTGGCGAGTTTGTGATGATACAACTAGAGTTAGGAGGTGAATCAATCAAAAAGAGTTAGAAGCTCGGCTTGGCCCGGCCTATAGATACAAGTATTCCTATTACAAGAGGAATAACAAGTCAACTACCTCTAGAAAGAAGACAAGTTGGACGGAGAAGAGAGCCAAGGTTGCAGGCGGAGAGGAACACCTGATGTAGGGGACACGAAGCGGTGATGTTGGATTTGGCATATACACAAGTACAAGTGGAACTCAAATACTAAATGTAAGTCAATTCTAACTTTGGTCTCTAAAACACAACTACATGTAACAAAGCGGCTATGCTTCATTTTCTTGCTAAAATGCGGCCCCGGGAACATCAAACGAAGGATTCTAGAAAGCTGGTTCGGCTTACAAGGATGCAAGTCCGGTGAGACATAGACCTTGGTTATAAAGCTAGAGGATTGAGATGGAAAAATAAGGAAGGCATCAACGGCCCCGATTGAAAGCGAGATGGCAAACAAGAAGAAGAAAGAAGAGCGGCGATATTAGGATAGGATGTAGTACTTAATTGGCAATGTAATGGCACCAAACAATTTCTCTTTTTGGATGGTTATTTTGGCAATCTGATACTTGTATGTAGCAATAAACAATTTTGCGGTATTTTAATGTTTGCTTTTGGCTACTTGTATGCTAACTTTGAGCTCATTCTTGACATGTTAATATATTAGCTACTATTTGGGGTTTGTTGTTGTTGGTGTTTAAACGGTTGTGCTAATGTAATTATATTTCTTGTTGGTGTTAAATAACATTGGCCTACATTGTTGGCAATAATATGTAGCATAAACTTATTGGAAATGGACAGGTTTTTATCTGTTGTGTGAGCTCTGTGAGCATTGTTGGCAAATACGACATAGACAAATCAACATTTCATTTCATTTCATTCAAAATCTTTGGTTTACATGGGATTGTTGGCCAAAGAGCCATGCCAAAATACAAAATTGTCACAACAATGCGGTAACCAAATTACATTCCAAGAATCCTAACAATATTACAACTACACAACTTAGCAAAAGGCAACTACTTAAGGAGCATGTATGTCTCGCTCCATCTAACAATTTGGCTTGATTTTCCATATCCCGAGCATCCAAAACCAGCAACAATGGCAGCAACAATGAGCATATTTCTTGCTCGAATTCTTTCTCTCTTCAAAAGCCTTCACTTTCTTCAACAAACCACGCGCCATTTGCTTGGGGGTGCCTATCTTCCATCCAAAAGAAATAATCACAACCACCCATTTTCTACAAAACCAATTTTCAACCCAACAATTAATCATCTAATAAATAATTAAATAAGGAATGAATGAAGATATAAGTTTACCTTTGGTATTTTACAACATAAAAATGCGGCACAGGTTTTAATTGGGTCCAAGAAGTCTTGATAACGCTTCATTACCACATCTACAATATCGGGCATGTTCATCAAAAACTCCCGTAGAAAGAGTCGGATAAGCTCGACATAATAGTAACAACAATGGAAGAACGAACGTGATGAACGAGAAAATATTAGCAAGAAGCCGAGAAAATATTAGCTTGAATTTGAGGAAAAAAATTGATCGTGAAAAAGGGCTAAAATTAGGGCTAAATTGGATTTAATTTTGAAGTGGGAAGATGATATATATAAAAGGGGAAGTAATAATACCACATAGGATTAAAAAAAAAAAAAAAAAAAGGTTACACGCGCTTTTTTGACTGATAACACGCGACATGCCAACGGTGCAAAAATTGTCTAGCGAATGTATTGCCCACAGGGTGTCTAAATGAAACAAGGTCCACAGGTGCTCAAGTGAAAGAAGTGGACGACCACAGATGTCTGCCGATGGGTTTGGCCTTTTTTTTTTTTTCCTTTTTTTTTGCATGTACTCTTAGTTGTTCTCCTTAATTAATTATGTTTATTATTTATTGTTTCCTATAATGGTAGGATATATATAAATCAGTGTTTTAAAAGGCTTTTCATAGAATCACTCCGGGTTCATCCTTAGGAGGGGTACTTGCAAAAGTCCTGAGGCTTAGGTGTGGGACGTTGTTCTCTGAGGCTTACGTCTCAAGCGTCTGATTGTACGCTTTAAACACGCGTAACGCTCGACGCTCAGGGCTCGCTCTATAATTCTTATGCAAATCATGTGTGAAGTTGCCTAATTAACACTGTAGACCCTTAAAATTATTTAACAAAAATAATAAAAGTTTAATTCATCTTCACTTGCTATTGATCTTCATGCCTTAGTTTTATACACCTCCCAAAAATATAAGACTTACATCATTTTGCTATTTGAAAGCAAATTTTTATTTATTCATGAAGGAGTAACATATTATAGTACATAGGGTTTTATCAATTACTTACTTTTAGGGAGGTAAAAAGTGTAGTTTGATCATTTTTGAGAAATTGGAATTCTTTTATTGTTTGAAAGTTAAGACATTGTAGTTGATTTATATTTCATAATAATTTTTGACACTATTGTATTGTCTTAGATATTTGTTTTCGATGAGTTCCTTTAACCCTTTTTAATTTTATTAAACTTTTAATGTACTTTCTTTATTTTTTGTTATTATGTTGTTTTATTATTTTTAATATTAAAAGCTTCAATATCTGTGGGATTTACGCTTCATGTCTCGAAGCTTACAACTCGCTCCGTGTTAAGTAAAATGTCCCTCCTCGCGCCTTTTAAAATATTGATATAAATAATACGGAAAGGGTCCAAAATGCTCCTAACATATTGGAAATGACTTATATTTGCCCTCCTTCGATCAATTGGATTCCAATTGCCTTTAAAATTAATTTGAGGGTTGAAATGGCGCCTCCTGCCCCCTTTTGGCCCCAATTACCCTTTAATTTTAATAATGCGCTCTTTTTAACGGAATTATGAGATGACAAATGTGGGGATTTAATTAAATAGATGGTATTAAGTTATTGATCACGTGGCTATTAAACCGAGCCCGTAAATAACCCAACCCATATGAATATCTTTGTTCTTCACTGGTTTGAACCAAAAATCTCAACTTCAAAAGAGGAAGACATTGTTGTCTTTTAAATCCATTCAGTTGTAAGAAACCTGAAGCATCGAAGGGAGATATAGATAAATTCGAAGTTTGTGGAAAGTTTTTTAAGTTGGTTCATTTCTTAAGGCTGAGAAACCATTATTAAATGATTTATGTCTTCAATACTTGTTGTTGGAATTGAATTTGCACCAAAATACTTTGAATCGCTATTGTTGAACAATTATAGGTACGCTTGAGTTGAATTTTAATTTAAACGCGAAAACTTATTGTGGAATTAAGTGGGTGTTTTTTAATCTGCAATTTTGATGTATTTCTGATTTCAAGACATCATCTACAAGAAACTCAGCAAATAATTCGAATTATAACCATTGAGCTTTGTTGAACTCTTGAATTGTAATGTAGACTAGTAATTATAACTCTTGAGTTGTTTCCATTTGAAGTATGTTTGTTGCTGAACTCAAAGGTATCGCCTGGTAAGTCGACTCCACAATTGCTGAATGTAAATGTCTTCCGGTGGTTTTGGGTTATCCTGAATGGGTCAGGTCATTTATGATTAAGGTCACGTAGATTAATAACTCAGTGTCCCCTATTTAATTAAAGCTAAATCCACATGTGTCATCTCATAATATCATGAAAATGAGAATTTTAACCCAAAAATTAATGTTAAGGGTGAAATCTAGTAAGTCGAAGGAAGGGCAATTTTTAACCCGAAAATTGACGTAAAGGACAACTTGAGTCCAGCAGGTGGAAGGGGAAAAAATTTAAACCATTTTCAATATAATAATTTAGGGGCATTTTTTACCCTTTCCCATATATATATATATAAAAGGTTGGCTCAAACATTCACCA
Organism: Lycium ferocissimum; assembly: GCF_029784015.1. Classification (NCBI taxonomy): domain Eukaryota; kingdom Viridiplantae; phylum Streptophyta; class Magnoliopsida; order Solanales; family Solanaceae; genus Lycium; species Lycium ferocissimum. The sequence continues at coordinate 47,968,435 of NC_081351.1, forward strand.
TTATTATTTACTGTGTTAGGTATCGAATAAGTTAATTTGCATATGCATATATTAATAGAATGTTTATTGTATACTCTCATTTTTTAACCTTTTTTACGCATTCCTTAATGTTTGTTGATAAATGTAGATCGCTCGGATTGACAATGTTATCCTCCTCAATGAAGATAATCACCTGTCTGACACTACTAGAAATAGATTTTTTTTTCACTGCCAATCAATGGAAAATTTGTGTTATAAAACATGAATTTCTCATCTTATTCCCACCAAATTTCGTTCGGAAAGCGCGTTAGTGAAAGCAGCTCCTATCAAACGCTTGTGAAACATCTTAATTTTTCATCAAAAACACTACTATATTTTCTTCTCTCACTGATTCAATCAAAATATCTTTGGGAATAGTCACTGAACATTTTTCAGTGGGAAAATAGAATATTTTTAGTAGTGTGATATCTTATTAATAGGATAAAAATTATCATAAAAATTAATGATAGTTAAAGGTCACTAGAAAGTAGATGAACTTATGTTGGAATTAAACCAAGATTACTAATCCAAAGTTGTTTAGGATTGGTATTTGGTATTTATTTAATTCATACTTAGTTAGGATTTAAAAATTGAATGGGCTTTTTATCATAGATATGTTGATTGATTTTAGTATTATAAATAGGGTCACTAGAAGTTTTTGAGTTATTAAGAAAGATGATAAATTTCTTCTATATAAATTATTATTTCTTGTCTTTATATTTTTCCTCGAAGTATTTTTATTTCCTTCAACTTATAAGTATGGATACATATGGTGTCTTCATATCATCTTTGTTCTTATTAAGCCATCATCAAGTATCTAAAATAACCTAAAACTATGGCCCCTAAATGAATTAGGCCGAATCTGGAATGTTGGCTATCTTAGTACTAACTCTTGTGATCGCTGAAAGGAGGACGTGATCTCGATGAATTATTGCCATCTTGCAATATATTAGTAAATCACATTTATATTAGTATATCACATTTGTGGCCTTTCTTGACTCAGCTCCTAGATTTTACAGTTTCTTTGTTGCCTTTTTGGCCCTTGTCTTGATTGACTCTTGTCCTTTTGAAGCACTCTAAAATCTGGATATATTTAGAAGAAAAGCTAATTCTGACAGCATGAGATATTGATCTAGATTATATATTCGTGATAGATGTATGCCAAAAGTTATATATGCTCACACTATGTTGATCGCATGATCTATTTACCTAGCATGAATTTGCGCGAAAACAAAAGGAAAATATGTGTTCATTGATTTGGGGGAGCCTGAGCACTGTGTTACGAGTGACAGGGCGGAGCTAGGTTGGGGTGAACAAAAAACTACACTATATATACAATATTAAAATTAGTTTTTATGTATATATAAATATAGTATATGTTGAACTTTCTTGGCTTCTTAATGTGTTTACTTCTTTATATTTTTTAACCCCTTTTTAAGAATCCTGGCTCCGTCACTGATGAGTGAGTAGGAGATGTTGAGACAATTAAGGAGCTAAGCACATTTTGGCAGTGAGATAATGGGATTCATTCATCTCATGAGGATTCTCATTACTGAAAATTCAAGTTGCGATTCAAGTGATCTTCTATAATTTTCATTAAAGAAAAACGTTTATGATTCATAATTAAACTATGATTAATTTACATGAATTTCTTCAAAAGCAAAAGATATTTCCTTTTTCTTGCTTACCGGCGGGAATTGAAGAAGCTCATTTATTCTTCAACTAAAAACCTTAACTTATATCCCTATTATTTAATAAGGATAAATAGTTAGGGCATGTTTGGTACGAAGGATACAAGGATAAATAATTTCGGGATTATATTTGATGGGATAAAATCACAATTTAACTAATATCGAGTTATTCCGTATCAGAAATTATTCTATTTTATTCCTATAAGAGAATGGAATAATTAATCAAGGATAAGTTATCCTGGGATAACTTATTTCCGACCGAACGAGCCCTTAGAGTTGTGTCGTTAGGCAAGTCACGGATTGATGTGATCTCATTTTCTTTTACCCCTTTAGTCCTCTTCTTTCAACGTCATACTAATGAATGGGGGTCCTTCATGCATTATCTATGGTCCCTATTGGGTAAGAATCAAAATACATGGGGGAGAATTTGCACAAGCAGCTTATATATATATATATATATATATATATATATATAATTGGACCCCTCTATACGTGCTTTGCACATGCAGAAACATATGTACGTATAGTATCCTATTAATCATTACCCACTAGATCTATTGAGGGATGTGTGAGACTATATATAGCATAATGTCACAAATGAAATCACTAGTTTAACTCGACAGTGAACGAGTTTAAGACCGAAAGAAAGAAAAAAGTGACTTTTTAAATTTGTGGTTCTAAATGTGTCATAATATTTGTGTGGCAAAAAAATAAATCTTCTTAAAATTTAAAGTTATATTATTTTCAAATATAAAATTATAAATTGTAACGAAGGGAGTTGAATATTATACAAAATTTCACCAAATATTCCATCAGACATTAGAACTGACGAATAAGAAAATAATATCATATGAACGGTAACGTGGAGCGGGATGTTATCATTTCTACTTAGCATGATCTGATGCTATACCAAATGTTCCGTCAGACACTATAATATAAGATTTTGAACGAGCACATAAACTTTCCAAGAATTGTCTTATCAAGTGAAAAAGCAAAAGCTGTCAATTATTGTAGAATCACTAAATTGATATTGTTGTGAAAGGAAGCAAGAGAAGATGCCTAGCTCTGACCAAGACAACTAGATGACAAGTTGCAGCATAGGAAGTATGGCTCATGTACGCTCTTTCTTCCTTTTGTGGAGAATTTAATTAAATTGGACTTTTTGCCATTTTCACTTTCCAGAAAGGCCAATTTATAACATGGGTTGGCAAGAGCACACACACAAATGTAGACAATGTATAGATGTAGGATATGGGGAAGAGAATTCATGTTTTGAGCATCCTTTTTTCTTAGACAATTCAAGAAGTGGCTATAACATGGGGTTGTCACACATTTTAGGATACAACATATGCCAAACAAGTGAAAGGGGGAAGAAAGAAGAAAAAAAAAGGGGAAAAGCCAAGCCAATCTTCACAAAAGCTATATTTCCATTCACACTTTAAAAAGGTAGGAGAGTAAGTGGATGAAAGCTTGTCTTTTTTTTTTCTCTTTTTTTCTTTTACTTTTTTCTTAGACAAGGCCTTTTGGTGTTTGCTTTGCTTTCATATGAATTATGATTTCATTCTTTGGTCCTTCTCTTTGTCAGAGTTCTTATCCATCCATGTCCATGTCTCACCTTCACTCCATCTAATTTGGTGCTCACATGGCAAACATGACTAGCACCACCTTTGGTGGATGATCTCTTTAATCTGATGAGGTGGAAGATGTGACCAATCCGCTTTCGCCATCTAAGCTGCATACGTGGCTTTGCAACATGCTCTATTACTGCACCTTTGTTGGACCCTTTGGTCCAAGACATATTGTCACAATGCTTAAGTGACACCTTTGGCACTGTGCCAACTGCTCCCTTCTCCCATGAGCCTACTCCATTATTTTCAAACTTTATTGATATAAACGAATCTACCAAAAAAAAAAAAAAAAAAAAAAAAGTTAAAATTTGGGAGTTAGATCTATAATCAAGGTAAGGAAAAAATAATGAGTAAAAACAATGATTGTCAATTTTACGTGCATTTAAAGTCAATTCATAGTTTTTCATCATCAACGAAAAGCCAAAAAAGAGGAAACGTAAAATAGAAGTGGAACAGAATACTTCGGCGAAAACAACTAGTAATCCAGTATTATTATGTTATATATATATATAAGGCTTTTCATGACTTTATTATAAGTGAAAAATTATATAAATAAAAGGTAGACTATTAGAAAAAAGTTTTAAAATTTAGGGAAAACATTGTTATTCTTCAGATATATAAACCAATCGTCAAAATTAAATTTTAACGAAACGGAAAAAGCGGAAGAAGGAGAGTTATATTATTATGTTTTAACTAATTATTGGAGAGCTATAAGTATGCAACAATTATCGTTACTATACTTCGTATGCAAGGTTAATTAATTTGCGTAACACGTAATTTTGTGACACTGTATGGTATGTAAATGCACTTTGTATGGAAAGTTTGCACAAAACTCAACTATGAAAACAGAATATAATTAATTGAAAATATAAAAGTAACCACTTTAGGTAATCATAAATATAGAAAGGCACTTATTTGGTGGTAGTTATTCACTTGCTACCTACTGCTTTACCTAATGTTCAAACTACTGGCTTTTTTTAATTGACTTTTTAAAGTAAATTGAGTTTTGTATCTTTGCAGTTTGAATGTATCCCGTGTTTCTCCCTCTACATGATACAAACTCTCGACCCAGAACAATTAAAAATAAAAAGATTGGGGGTGGGGGGGTTGGGGGAGTTGGGGGGTGGGGGTGGGGATGTGGTTAGAATTAATGGAGATTTAATATAACCTTCATATAATTAATACTTATCAATAAATATATTAAAATATTTTCTCTCCTTATTTTAATATTTTCTTTTTTTTCATGACACTTTGCTAGACAACTTTTTTAAATTCACAATTAAATATTCTTATTTTTAGAAAAAATGAAAAATATCACCAATTGAATAAAAAAATTATGCTAAATTGTTGTTAAAATAGGTAGAGAGGATTCTAATATATTAATGGAAGATGTGTCAATTAAAAGATTTTAGGCCCCAATCCGTTATTAATGACCTTTTTAATTTTCTCATGAAACTTTGCTTTCACTATTCATATTTTTAGAAAGATTTCCTCATATTATGCCTTGTTGTTAAAGGGATTAGAAAGATGTGTAAGATTTTAAGCCGGGTTTATCCATTTTACTCAATAATACTACCACATAAATGTCCAAATATATAGAACCAAAATAAAGTAAAGGCTGAAAAATTCAAAAAGATCATAACTTCACAAGAAAAGAGACCTGTCCAAAAGGAAGGGGAAAACACGGTGGGGCGAGGGTGGTGGGTAGGGACAGAAGCGGATGCAATATAAATTTAACATGTTCAATTGAATTCAACATTTTGTATGTGAAGTGTGTATATATAAACGAAGCTTGGAGTACAAGCGGTTCATTCAAGTGCTCTTTAATAAAAAAACTTAAAATGTATTTATGAAGTTCAAAAAATATTATATTCAGTACATAGAATTCCCAAATGTTTATTTGTGTGCATTCTTATTTATATTTTTGAATTTCCTAGTAAAATTTTGACTTTGCTATTATATGCATACATGAAAAAATAGTAAAATTTCAATAGATACGAAATTTGAGCCTATAATTGCAAAAATAGATAATTTTAATTGTAAGAACATAAAAGCCACACCAATCAAGACACTTTCACGACGAATTATCGGGAGTTTTTTTATACTAGAGTCCCAAAACTCAAGAAATTAAGCCAATAATCATTTATCCCTACCATTTTAATGAGAGCTCATACGCGAGTTGGTTTGACTGTGCTGCCTGACTAAGACCGGAATATTTCCGAGATGCATGTTAATGAGCAAGACGTACTTTTAATTATTGACAGTGTGAGGGTGAAACTGGAAAAAAAAAAATTAATGCTTAATTAGGTACCTTCATAACTGCAAGTGGAAGAAACATCAATATCACCATTATCATGAATACTCTCTTTGCGTGAATGTCTAATGTCAAGGCGATTGAAAAGAGAGCTCAAAGCAAACATCTTTGGCAGATAATGAATTCTTGAATGATGATGATTATGCTCTTCTTCATCATCATTAATATTAATCTTCTTCTTCTTTTCTCTCAAGAAGCTCCTGTAATCTCTCTTTCCCTGCAGATTAATAATGTTAATCTTCTTCTTCTTTTCTTGCTTAGAAGCCAAGATTAGAAGCCTTTCATTCAAGCACAAAGCACATACTCCGATTACTACTTCTTTTGGATGGAAATAACACAAACAAGTGTTGTCATTCATGTTAAAGAGGAAGGAAGGAGGAGGAAGAGTTTCAAGTTTAACAAGTTAGAAGAGTGTAACAGTAGAGAATATATTTGTGAATAGAAAGAAGGAAAAACAAAGTGTCTTGTGCGTTTTTACGTGTAGAAATTTCCATTATATATATATATGGCTAGAGCAAGTTTCAACACCCCCACTACGATCTTGACACGTGACTGAGTATTGTTGGTCATTGATCGAGGATGAGTTATCTACAAAGGATGTTGAACTTTTAAAGTTAACTACATATTCTTAACGAGTAAGAAAGTTTTAAATCATTAAATCATTTTAACTATTATAATAGGTGGTGATCTGTCTTATTTTTTAAGAATTCAAATCTCAAATTATGAGGCTTACCTATAGATATCATTGGATGACCTGATAGGTAAAAGACATTACACTGACGATTCTTAACTTCATATCCGTTATAGTAAAAAAAAAAAAAAAATACATTGTCAGTTTGTCACTGCATTTTAACATGTTATACAAGTTACATGCTTTATTTTTAAGTTAGTAATAGTATCATTCATTATACACGATAATCCGTAGTTAATTTTTCAGGTAATTTAATAGTGTGAATTATTATTTTTATATACTATCGGCGTATAGAAATTAATCCTACTTAGACCCTATTGGGAGCAACCTGGGAGATATAATGGGCAAAATATTTAGTTAGGACTTAGGAGTCATGTGGGGGCTACTTTTTGGAAAAGAAAACAAAAGGGAGGGTTGGGGGTCGCCTAAGCAGACTTGTTGAACATAAGAACTAAAACTTGTAATTTGGTAATGAAATTGGAAGGTACATTGAAAAAGCCAGCAATCTAAAGACTAATATCAGTACTAGTTGGACCATTTCCAACTAAATTAATAGAAATGTCTACAGCTATGGTCTTCTAATTAAACATTTTGGACTGTGTCTTCTACAGCAACCTCATTAATTAATTCTTCTACAGCAGTCAACTATTCTAGAATAAATCTTCAGTCATCACTTTGAGTTTTATGATATTAGTATGACTGACTTCTCTCTTTCTTTACTTCTTCTGTGTTTTAAATTAATGAACTAAAAAATTCTTTTGTTGTAACTTTTTTCTTAAGAAAATCTTGACCATATGATATAATAATCGTCAAATATAAAAAAGATGGGTCACACTCAATTATATTCTTACTTAATTTATGTTTTCTTTGTTTTTGAATCTTTTGATAGGTAATTTAAGTACTAGGCGGTGGAGCACATGATATAAAATCGTGGGAAACATAAAAATCTAGCACAATAACGATGCTATATATACGATATTGATATTACTAGCTAGTACATATTAACCTACTAGCTCCTTAGATGGTATATAAGTCGATGTTTATTTAATTCACACTCATGGAATGTTTGAATTGCTGTGTCACTTTTGACAGGATATATAAATGAATTTTACCTGGAAATTTAATTCAACCAAATAGTTCAAACATAAACATGTTGAAAATTGACCCTAAGTGTAGCTGCTTTCCATGTTCTTTGACACTCTTGTCACATTGGTTGTAACGTTAATGAATCATAAACATACAGTATTATTTACTTTTCAAGAGTTTGATTTTTATTTATTTAACGACGTAACCAATTACTTTTAAAAACAATTGAGAGAAAAATGAAGGAAAATGTTTTGTTCCTTTGCTTTATTTTCCACATCTTTTATGCTGTTTTACATAAATATTTTTGTTATTAAAGTCAACTTATATTATCTTATTCAGTAGTATGTTTCTTTCTGTCTCGTTTCTTTTGTATTTGAACCAATTCAGCCCATGCCCAGTTGCCTGTAAAGCTATAAAGTGCAATAGCATAAACCATCCAACTCAATAGTAGAATAAGTTGTTGATTAACCTTGTCTGTAATACCACCAAAGTGTTAAAGGTACTTTGGCTATTTTGTAAATGCCTTTCTTTATGGATATAAAAAGCTTAAACTTATTCATTCTATCTGTTGGACAGAAGTCAAGCTTTGACAGACTTCAAGTCTAAAGTTTGAATGGTAATTCAATTTTAGATTTTTGGTTTGACAGAGCTTAATTTCATTCTTGAAAGTTTGAAATTTCGTTGTTGACCATTTAGTTTCAAACCATGAATTTTGAAATTAGGCTATCATAGTTCAAAATTTTACACCCAGTCCTTTGATTTTCCTTTTTGAATAATGAATGTTTAGCTTGGAAATTTGGTATATTATTTATTTGCTGCAGATTCTTTCTGTTGTGTGATGCTTCCTAAGGACAAAAAACGTAGGTGTCAAAGTATAATAGTGGAAACAACTCACATAGGAAGAGGAAAAATGGTTCACATTTCAAACCGTCTAACATAAAGTTTTAATTTTTCTTATAATTTGTTAAATTATCAAACAATATTATTAAAAAGTCTATATGGAATATAACGTATCAAACAAAAGAGAGTTTATTCTTAAATATTTTGATAATCATTTTTATGGGTCAGTCAAACTTTTAGATAATTTGAATTGGATGCGATCAATGGCTGAGTTAAGAAATGGGTAGACGTCGTATATTTTTGACGCTAATCTTCAATCTTGTGGGAGAAACGTTAGTAAATTATATCCAATAACCTTGGAAATGGATGGTCTTGAACTTTTGACCCTCGCTTGTCTCATGATCAAACCTTCAAGGTCAAAAGTCAAACTTGTTAGAATTGAAATTTTATCGATGAGGCAAGTAAGGTCAAAAGTTCAACGTCACTAACCTCCAAGATCATTCTTGCAAATCAGCATCAATATCAAGAAATTTCGACAATTTATAGAAATCAATTTTACAATAACTCCATCTATGTAATATGAGCTTCTCATCTTATGCAAGCTCAAGAATATTTTTCAAATCTGGATTAAGGAGGAAAGTTATTGTAAGTTAGGGGCGAACCATAAACCCTCACAGTATTGAATGCATTTGAACATGGTCTCTTACGCAACTGTTATATTTGGACCACTGAGAAATGAAACGGGACCAAACAGAGAAATGAATATTTATGATTCATACGGGTTATGTCAACTAGTTTTGGATTAAGGTATATTGTATTTTTTTTTTTTCGAAAGAGAAACTGGTTTTAAAATATTTACCCTGGTAAGAATTGTTTGTCATTGTTTTCAAATTAACCTTCTTTTATTAAAAAGCAAAAGGAATATTCCTTCACTATCTTAATATGTAACTTATCTTCTTAGTAATGTTTCTCGTGCATTATCCATAGGGTTACACTATAACTTTTATAACTTGTTTGGTCAAACTTTTTATTATGAAAAGTGTTCTATGTCCGAAATAATTTTTGAAAAAAATATTTTTAGAGAGTAATAAAATATGTTTGGTAATCAACTATAATATTTTTTTTTACCAATATCAATTTTATGTTTGGCCAAGCTTTCAAAATATATTTCTAGAGGGAAGCTACATGTTTCAACTTTCTACTACTACCTAAAAGTTTGGCCAAACACATAGATATCTTACTTCTTTTTTTTTTTTTTTTAACTTTTGATAAACTTGATCAAACAATAGTCCTCAAAATCAATTACTACTGCTCCCTCCTTTCACTTTTGTTTGTCACTTTTAGTATATCAAGGTTTCACCGTTGTTTAATTATTTGCAAATGCAGATCAGGAGTCATAATATATAAATACATTAGTTTTGTCCGAACAGGAGAAGGCCTCCAATTTTTACTTTTAGGGCCGGTTTACCTAAAAAGTTTGGCCAAACATACAGATATTCTCGGGGGAGAAGGTGGGTGTAATTACACCGTAATTCGGGGTTACTTTTTAGTTTGTTTATTTTTATTTTTTTTTTTTTTATTTTTTATTTTAACTTTTTTGATTTTTAATTTATTTTTTTATTTCTATTATTTTAATTTCTTTTTATTTTTATTTTTTAAAATGTATTTTTCTTTTTATATTATTTATTTTTCGTTTTTTTCTTTCTCATTCAAACTTCTTGTGGTTTTTAATATTTAACTCCTCTTAATATTGGAAAAGAAAATAACACATATTGACGTTATTAAAGTAGAATTTCATTGTGAATGAGGTTATAGACTTATATTTTTCCTTTCTTTTGAATTATTTACCGTTGGAAACTTCTTATGTAATGTTAGAATTTGACATAAGAGTATTATATTGAACTTTTTCTTTTGGATTTTGAATTTAGGTTATATTTTCAATTTTAAGAGTTGTTTATTTTTTACTTACCTTTGATGGATTTTTTATTAATTTGAATAATGTTATGGCATTATATTTATTAATATTATTTTTTTTGCAGATCCATGACGTTCACAAAAAAAAAAATCTTCTTTTAAGTTTTATAATTAATTAAAATTAAATATTAATTTGAAAAATATATATCAATTATTTTTTACTGATTAGTTACAAATATATGATTATTAATTAATATGTTTTCAAGAAACTATGTGTTATTAAATAACTAATTTAATATCATTTATAAAGGCAATATTTTTTAAATATTAATTTTAAATTTTTTATAATTAAATTTTATTTTTAAATTAAACTCTAAAATATACAACGATAAGTAATTACGTTATAACAAACGAGGTTTTACAGTGTTACTACGTAATTACTACCCTAGTAATTACACCAATTCCAATTACCAGGTGGCTTTCCAAACAGGCCCTTACTCTAAAATATACAACGATAAGCCGAGGTTTTACAGTGTTACTACGTAACATACAGAATCCTAGCACAGTAGCACTTGTACAGAGGTGCCTAGTCACTGAGCAGAACAATGGAACCTGTTTAACGTTCCCAATTACTTCAATGTAAAATTGTATGATCATATCAGATTGTTGCGAGTTATTGGTTTTACTATTGTAATTATCACGTTTAGAAGCAAAAATACAGACATGGCTTTCCGCTTTCGTTGAAATAGTTTCCACAAACGAAAAAAATACACATAATGCATCATAGGATCTATCCCATATTCCTTCAAGTATTAAGGGTCAGAAGATAGTCAGAACATTGGAAACTGACTTGGAACATTAGAACAAACTTAGAACTAAATCGTCAAATGAATCTCCGTGCTTTTCGACAAAGGTTAGTTTTGTAGTTTACACCTATTACAGCATATCATCGTATTGATATCTAAATCAGTTTTGAGTATTTACTAGTAAAAGTTGTATTAAAGAGTATTCTATAAATTCAGCGAATTGTTTTTTTACCACTAAGATGTCTCAAAATTGAAAGTATTTCATGCAAATAGGGAAGTGACAGACTTAACACTTCTCATAACTAACAAAGAACCTGCTTGGATGGGCTTAACAGAAGCAGCTTATATTCGCTTTTTAGCAAACTAAACCAAACAAGCCCAATTATTTTTTTGACTTATTTTTAAGCATTTAAATGGCTTTTAAAAATAGCCCACCAAACACTCAAAAAAATCAAAACTGCTTATAAGTTGTTTTCAGCAACTTATAAGCCAATCCAAACAGGCTCAAAATAAGGATCAAAACAGTCAATCCAACAAACTGAAACAAGTTATAAGGAAACTGACATTGGAACCTATTTAAATTTACAACTTACCAGAAAAATTACCTCCAAAATGGATTAAATTCATCCTCAAGGGAATATTCAATAAATCAAGTACGCTAAGGTCTACCTCAGTGTTCACCACATAGTATTTGTCTAGTACAAAACCAGAAAAGGAACAAAGAAAGCAATATGTAAACTAATAACAAAATATAACATACAATTCTCCAAACTTATGACACCCCGTCTTGTCAAAAGGACTGACCTCAACATCGTTCTGACCAAAAATCAGTTAACTAGACAAATTCTGATATTGCGCTACAAAATGAAGAATGAATTAATCATCATCACAGGATTTGAGCAGCAGTGTTAAGTTTTTCTGCAAAGCCCAGTTGAGTCCTTGTGAGGCTTGCCAAATATAGCAACAGCAATTGGTCCTGCAAGGAAAGTTTAATTCAGGTTCAGCCAACCCGATCTGGTTTAAGCTTTATTCATATCAATGGTAACTGACAAACTCAACAGCACGTAAGTTGTTTTCTACAAGTTCAACAAATTTAAGGGCGCCAACACAGCCAGACGATACTTCTACGACCGCTCATAGATCCCCTTCAGCTTTTTCTTTGAAGCAACTACTGCCCTAGGACCCTTTTTTGTAGGACATTAACACTTAATGATATTGCAACTTGACCCTTATGCTACATTCTACTAGCATAATGAATCAGGATTTTTTTATCCAACATTTACATGTGCTTAATATGAAAGATTGTGTAAAATTCTATTGTACAAAACTCCAAATTGAAAACAGAAAAGAGAATAAAGAGGAATAGCTGACCACAGAGTGGGAAGGTCTGGTGGTGGGGGGGTGAGAGGGAAGTTAATTTTTAAAATAGAATAAAAAGAACCAAGACTGGAGTTTTACAAGGAGAAGAAAGGGTCTGGAATGAAAAGCACAATAATCCAGTAGAAATCACATAACTAAGAGTAAATTTTCCAGGTTCTCTTACCCAAAACTGATACATCGCAGTTTTTACTTTTTTAATTTAAGCGCAGAAAAAAGATGTATGATTGCCCAATGAAGTGATTTTGAGACTTAAGCTGCTAGTGGTCAATTAAGGGTGATGTTTTAAGTTGGATGGGCGCTACTTCAACTGGGAAGGAGGAGAAAAGAAGAAAAAGGGGCCTAGATGGCTAGGATAAGGGGTAAGAACCTGCGGAGAGGAGGGGCCAGCTGCCAAGGCAAAAGTGTGCATGGATTGGAAAAACCATGGACAAGAAGAAAAGGAAAGAATCTATCACTTTGTTCCCATACCTAAAAGTGTTTAAGCAATGAGAAACTTTAATGTTTTAGAAGTTGAAGAAAAACTTGCTGAAAGGGTTGGCTCAAGGCGGAAATTGCCACAAAGCTAATTGAATGGTAACTGAAGTACTTCTCCTTTCCACAAATAACCCCCAAAAGGTGATTCCTGACATTTCAAACTACAGTGCACAAAAACTATTGAGAAATAAATGACATGTCTACATCCTTACTTTCTTTTCAAAAAAACTTCCACTTGGTCAGGGAGGGTGGAGCGGGAATTGGCAGGAAACATTGGAAATCGGCAATTCAATTTGAAGGTAAAAACAACTACCTGGAGCCCATCATTAACAAGCTTATCGAAGTCTTGAGATGAGAGCTTGGGAAGGGAAGCCACGGTATCAGATATGAACCTTCCGATTTTATTGTCCTGTGGGACACGTCCTTCCTGAAAAGGAATATCAATATGGAACAATGACTTAAACAGGAGCAAAGCAAGTGCAAAGTTTTTGTGCTACAAGTTCAGTTACCACAACGTCGTCAACATATTTGTAGATGTCATCAATCAGAGCAAGTAATCGTTGCATTGAGGCTTCCATTCCTTCGAGATCGTTGGGGAGTTTGTCTACCGCAGTCGTCTTAAGTATATCAACTAAAGTAAAGGAACATAAGAAAACTCCAGTGAGAAACTTCATTGTGCAAATGAAATTAACATGACTTGTGCTCTCTTAACTCTTTCTATCACCAAATATAAAGAAGATACTACTTCTTACCCTTTCTATTGGAATACATTTAGAGTATGGCTAACTTTTGCATCTCTCCGTTGGATGGATGATGATTAGATCACCAAAATTATTATAATGAACTCATGTACTAGGGATTCAGTAAACTGCTAAGCAAGAAATCATAAACACTTCTCAACTAGATTCCACAAACACCCCACCCCCCAAACCAAAAAACCCTCAGCCTATTCCCTGACATCAGTTACAGTCTGAATAAAATCAATAATCCAAAAAAAAAAAAAAAAAAAAAAAAAAAGGAAACACAAAGAATATGCAAGAACTATAGCCTATAGCCTATCATATATGGCATGGGAGGTAAGTGGAGACATACATCCAATCCTTTCAGCTTCAACCATGCGCAGGTCCAATGGAATTTCCTGAAATTGTGCAGCAAGTTGCTGATGTCCAATAGACAAATGCACAGAAACAAAACCTTTTACAGAAGCTTCTCCATTTGTGAATCCAGTGTCAACAGTCAAATGTATAGGATTTGTGGTTTCTCTAGAAAAAAACTCATGGATCAAAGCACTGCCACCTGTGACTCCGGAACCAGTAGAAAACCTGTGAAGTCCAAGTATCAGATATTCACAGTTTCATCAGCTCAGTAAGTTCATAGGTCAAGGAACGACTTTGGTGGATGCAGTTAAATATTCAAGATAAATGAACTTAAAAGCAGTTACAAAGTAAGACAGATAACAGCAAGAATTCAAGTATGTGATATGCAACCTATAGTTATCAGTATTATTAAGTTATGAGGGACTAACAAGTAGGTGTATTCTGTTAATGGAACATTTCGTACAGCGAATACAGGTTTTTTTGATGAAGTGATAAGGATTTATTGCACTTTCGGGTGTAAACACCCTTATACTATATCAAAAGAGTAGAAAACCTACAATAAGATTATGATTTTCCACCAATGTCACCCTATCTCCTACACATAAAGGAGCCTCTTGGATGCACCAAAAAGAACCAAGGATAAGAGGTTATTATTTAACTGTGCAAGAATACTCTCTACACCCTCAAAAGCTCTTCTATTTCTTTCTCTCCAGATTACCCACATAAATGCGGGTGGAGCAACCCTCCACGCCCTACTTCTTCTCCTCCGCTTTCCATAGGTTCAGGTAAACAATAGTCCTTTCACAAATCCATACATAATCCATTGTATTCCAAACCATTTCAGAATTTTCACCACAAGCTATCCGACAATGTAGAAGAAGATGATCCGCGTCTTCACCTGAATCCTTACTCATGAAACACCGGCTGAAGTAGGTAATCCTCCTTTTTCTCAAGTTCTCAGCCGTCAAAATTACCCTTCGTACTGCTAATCCTCCTCTTTCTCGAAATCTTAACAAAAAGTACCCTTTTTGCTGCTAACCAAGTGAAAATACACCTTTGTCAGAATCTTAGGAATCCAAGTGAAACGGAAGACAGATTACATTTAATTGGATCCTATAGTTCCTTCTTCCTACTTCCGCACATCATTGTCATTCTACTTCCGCACATCATTGTCATTCTTTTCAACATCTTTCAAGTCTACATACATTAAATTGGAGGTATCTCCAGATTACATTAAAAGTGACATGACCAAACTAAAATAATGAAGAAAAGAGTAATCAAGCAGAGACTGTTAAGCTGTCTATACAAATTAAACTTCACAACCATAGTTGTGTTTGACTGGCTCATTAGTGAATACGAACGCAAGCACTTGATTGCAGTGCACGATACCATATCTATTAATCATAAATACACCTCCACTGCTCTGCTACCAATCCCCAAATAAGCAAATTCACAAATATATTCTCGACTCTTTACTAGTAGGTTTGCTTACCCGATAGAGATACCTCTCAAGGCCTTCTACAGAAGCGAACGGAGAAAATAAATCAGCCACAACGAATATTTCAAAAGGGCAACAAAAGTAGGAAATAATATGAAGTTTTACTGTATGTATCCCTGATAGAGACGAGACACCTCTCAAAAAACATAATACTGAAAGTTCTCTAGGAAAAGAAAGTTCCCCTTGTATCCTTATTCTCAATAGCACTACAGCATTCAACTCTTTCACTTATTGCAGAAAATGCTTTCTCTTTCCTTCAAAGGTCACAACTTACAAGACCCAAAGTATAAAGGGGGATTGGATGCACATAAAAACCTGTGGAAATACACTACAATTTGTAGATATGAAAGTATCTTTAAAAGCGGAGCAGGAGAGGAAAGCGAGCCATTAGTCCCATGGGTGGGGGCACCAACCAGAAGAATTTAGTATTTTAAAAATAAATAAACTATAAAAAATTAGAAAAATCTATTAGAATGTACGACATCAAAAATAATGTAATATTGAACAATCTATTTATGTAAGCATGTAGATTTATGCATACACGCATATATTACGGACATATACATTAAATAAAATCTAGAATGAAAATGTTAATAGATAAAGAACAGATAATCCAAAGCGTAAGGTATTTCTAGAATGCATTAAGCCTCATGAGACCACTACAGTCATCTGTGGTAGTTTCCCTTTCCTCCAAATGAGTCCCAAATATGCCTATTAATATGTATATGGAAATAGAACTTGCATAAGTTCACATTTTAGACATCTTTTTCATCTATCATCAAGCATGGCATGCTCCGGATATCAGATTACAATTTCAATCACATGCATAAGAAGATAAAGTGCTACTTATATTATAAGGCTAATGGACACTAAAGACTTCATGTTGCAGCAATACAGAAAAGTCTCCAAATCTGGAAATAGTTGGAGCTAAGACTTTGACACAACAGAACATTTAGAGTTCGTTTGGATTGGCTTATAAGTTGCTGAAAACAGCTTAGCTTATAAGCTGTTTTCAGCTTTTTTGAGTGTTTGGCTGGCCAGCTTAAAGCCATTTTGTGCTTAAAATAAGCGGAAAAAAAAAATTGGGCCCGTTTGGCTTAGCTTATCTAAAGCAGCTTATAAGCCAAAAAAAAAATAAGTTGGGCTACCCGAACTTTTTTTCTTTTTTTTTTTTTTTCTTATAAGATGTTTTCAGCTTATAAGCTGCTTTTTTAAGCCCATCCAAACAGGCTCTTAGCAACACAGTTAACCCCTCAAAAGGGTGTTGGGGGGGGGGGGGGGGGGGAAAGGTGGAATTACCATCCAACAATGACTTCCTTTGGATTCACCTTCTGATGAGATGACAACATATTGTGATGGTAATCAATATCCAAAGCAACCTAAAATCAAGGACAAAACGCCAAGAAAATGTTATCAAGAGCATTACAAAACTATCTAGAAAAAAGTACGGTCCATGATTTTCACAAAAAAAAAAAAGGCCCGTAATAGAAATGTGTTTTCTGCTCATATTGCAAAGTTAAGAACAAAAGGCAAGACGGGAAAGCACAACAACATACCCAGTGTAATCCCACAAAGTGAGGTTTGGGGACCGTAGAGTGGATGGGAAAGAAGAGAAGGGAAAAAGATATACTCCCTTTGTCCCAATTTATGTGATACACTTTCCTTTTTAGTTTGTCCCAAAAAGAATGATACATTTTCTATATTTAGAAATAATTTAACTTAGAACTTCCCCTTTTACCCTTAATGAAATGATTTACAGCCACACAAATATCTATAGCTTGTTTTATACCAAAAGTTTCAAAAATCTTCCTCTCTTTCTTAGACTCCAAGCATAGTCAAACTATATCACATAAATTGGGACAGCGGAAGCAATTTGCCAGAAATTGCTCTATCGGAGTGTTATTAAAGGCTTGCTCCAGGTATGCTTAAGCTCAATACCACACAAATTACACGCTTAACTAGTGTTGTCAAAGGCCAAAACCATAGGAAACTGCCCAAGGTCTACTGGGGTTTCGAACCTGAGACCTCCATTATGGAAGCCCCATGCTCAAACAACTGAGCCACCCATGAGGGTATGGGTTTACAACACCATCCGATATAATTTTAAGAACAATGGAAAAAAACATGGTATCAATGAATACATATGAGAAAGAATTTCAACCTGATCTTGCGACTCGCTATGAGGAACAGCATAAGAATTGCGAATGTCAACAGTACCATCAGGCAATACTGATCCAAGAAGAGTGCCAATGATTCGGTCAGCTTGATCAGGACGTCTAACATAGCAATCACATATGTTGAAGATAACTAAAGGATGAACCTTAGCAGATGAGGTAGTAGTTGATGATGCTGCAAATTGCAATATCGTATGATCACTCGACGCCATTGTTTGTTCGTACCGAAGAAAGGTGTAGAGAAAGAGAGTTGATTGTGTTCCTAGGGTTTTCGGATAGAGGAGATTTGGGCCGTGGCTAATGCCTTACAAAAGTGGGTTTTAATTAAGGAGCCCAATTTATACGTATAGTTTGACTAGGCACCAAGTCATAAGAAATAAAGAAAATTTTTGAATTTTGTGATTTAAAATAAGTTAAAGAATAGAAAGTAAATTGCTGTTAAAAAGAAAATAGATAAATTTTTTTTGTGATTGACTAAAAAGAAAAGTGTGTTATATCAATTGGGACAGAAGGAATATTATTTATGCAAAAAACCCATGCAAGAGTTACAAAAGAAGCATATATGTGGTATTTTGAATTTATTTTTAAAAATTAATTATTCTTATTTCTTACTTGTTGGTTTTTCTTTCTTTTTTATTATTTATTTTCTTCTTCAAGTCTCTGCATGTTTTGTTAATAACAGAAACTAATTGAAACTCGTGGCTTTAGAATAAGTATCAAAGATAATTTATTTAATAAGAAAATGATAAATCAGTTGCGAATTGCAATTAAATTTTATCAACGATAGTGATTAAGTTAAACAGACATAACGTATAACGCGCACAATATTTATTTAAAGTACGTTTAATATTCAACCTTTTCAATTGAGTTTATTTTTATAAAGTACTAAATGTTTTTCTAATTTGAATTTAAGTTTATTATTATTGTTTTTTAAATGTTATTTTAGAAATATAGGTTTTCAATTAGATTTACTATCATCATAAAAAGATGTTGGATTTTGAAGAAGAAGAAGAAAAAGAAATCAATCAATTTAGATAAGGTAAGAAGAAAGAACATGTTGTTCTATGCTTTAGTGTTCAATTTTTTGTTTCTTTTTTGTTAGATTTACATATCTAACTATTTTAGAGTTATCTTCTTTAACTGATTTTACTGTTATGATAAAATTCAATCGTCATTTTTTACTATGATTATTTTATTTTTGATGTTACTATCATTTTAAGGTTATGAGTTCAATTGTTGTTATAAGCAAAAGATATAGGAGATTTGAAGAAGAAAAATGACAATAAGAAATAAGAATAATAATTTTAAAAAAGAATGTAAAATTCTACAGAAATGCTCTCTTGACTTATTTTCTAACTCCCACACTACAAAGAAAGTGAAGTTCCACTCCACGACACTTGGCACTGCAAGAGTTACTTATATAGAAAATGTATAGTTCAGGAGGTAACAACAACAACTCATAATTGAATTATTAAAGTAACAAAATATGGATCATTTAAAAAGAAAAAAAAAAGGTATTAATATGACTAATTGTTATGGAGTTTTTAAAAATATCATTTTCTGATTATTATGATTTTGAAAACTTGAAAAACTAAACTTAAGTTGATTTATTCTTAACAACTTTCAAGTTAATTAAATACCCCTTTTGGACGACCGGAGAGATATGGGTGGTATTCACCACTCATTTAATTAATTGATCCACGTCATTAAATATATTTTTAATTATTTTTATTTATTTAGTTTTTCTCTTTCTTTCTTCATTCTTTCCTTTTTTTTCTTCTTTCTCCTCATCCTCACCACACTTGTAGCAACCACCACCGCTGCCACCGCCACCACGACCTCCACCACCTCCTTAAATCAACCCAACTGAAAAATCCCATCTTTATCAAAGATTTTCTTTTATTAATCATATTTCCACATTAATTAATTCCTAATCAATTATTAAAATTCCTAAATCACATTTTTTCCAACATTAACTCCCACCCACCAACCTTTCTTCTTCAACCCTCCCCCTCCGGCCACACACCGATCCATTTGAATTCCGTTTGAAAATATTTCTTCATTGTTTTTAAACAATGAAGAAAATTACCCAACCGAGCTCCATTTGAAGAAGTAGATTTCGTGCAATTTTCGGGCATAAATAAGTAAGAGTGAATGTCAATCAACACTAACTGGATATAGACAAGGTTTCTTCCTATTTCTTGTGATAGGTATATATTGAAATATCAACATTTACATTTATTTACTACATTTATACAATTGCTTTAGTCGGAGAAAGCAGAGAAAGTACTGTGTGATCTCACTCTTACAACGATATTATGATTTCGATTCGGGTGGAATTATGCTAGGTGGACCGACATTCAATATTTCAACTTGAAATTCCGAGGCATCAAATTATGGGTTCTCTAAGATAAAATTAGATAGACAAATTGGGCATAAATAAATTAAACCGTAAACTAAATTACACCATAAATCTAATCAACGAACGAAGAAAGAAGAGGGATGGAGCGAAGAAAGAAGACGGGGATGGGGTGAAGAACTTGGATGGGTTGGAATTTGTGGGTGAGGAAGAAGGGTATAGAATTTGTGATGAAGGAATGTGGTGCTGAGTGAGGTTTGAATGACAAGGATAAGGAGATTTTTCAGTTGGGTTGATTTGTCGAACAAGATGTTTTTCGGTGAAATTCTGGGAAAGGTATGGTAGTGGTGGTGGAGGATAAGAAAGAGAAAGAAGAAGAAAGAGAAAAAGAATAAAAAAAGGAAAAATAAAATATTAAAAAAGTATAATTAAATATAATAAATTGTCATCCAATTAGAAGAGGACATATGTAGGAATCATTTTTAGTGTTTTTTTCCTCATTCCACGCGCTTTTGAGAAAGTCATCACACTTTTTTATATGTCACCCGCTAAGGGGGGTTATTTAATTAACTTGAAAGTTGTTAAAGGGGTAAATAAATACAACTTAAGTTTAGTTGCTAATCTGAAAAGTTTTAAACGCCAAAAATGTCAAATGACGTCTTTTCTCTTATCCACATTATGAAAAGTAGTAAAAATATAAATACTTGTCTTCTTCTCTTTCTTCCTGCTTCTCTTCTTCTTGTTTCAATAAAATCATAAGCGCACAATTAAAATTGAAAAAGAATGAGAAGGAATTGAAGACCTATTATTTTATTTGTGACTGAATTGAATGGATAATGCTGTACTGACTACTCAGTTTATGTTGTATTTTCCTAGTAATTTGGATTGATAGTTTTTTTTTTTTATAAAAAAGTACCATTATTAAATTTTGTTGAGCTTGAAAAACTTGTTGAAGAAGACGAAGCATTTCTATTAATTTTTGTAAGTTTGAGTTGAATAAAACTATTGAAAATTATTGGGATTGATATAAGAAGGTTGGAAATCACAAATTACTGCAAACTATTGACAAAAGTGTTTTTCATATTTGATTAACCAAACACAAACCATTATTCTCCAAAAGTATCTTTGGCAAAAACACTTCCGATAAAAATAACACTTTTAAGTTTGGCCAAACAGGCTAATACACTTTCCTTTTAACACGCACCTGACCCAGCCCTAACGCAGTTAGTGATAAACAAGTCCGTTTCCATCTTTTGTAATCCCAAAATCCATAGAGGTCGAGAAATAACTACCAAATTAGCAATCATTAGTTTCTCAGGCAGAGAGGATACATTAACACATGAAACAGAAGTGCTGTTCCATATTCTTTTGACAAACAGAGGTAACTGTGATCTGCAGATCAATGCAAAAATCTAAACATTATCTATAACACGGGATTTTGGCTATACTATGACTAGGAATTAGTTTCATTTCATCATTCTAAAACTAAAAACGATTTACCCTTTAAACTGCTAGTACCCATTCCAATGGACACTGTCTGCATCACCGAGCAATCCTCTCTTCTCTAGCCTCGAGGGCATCCACCTCTTCATTTGACAGGATATCGACAATTGGCTCATATACATCCCAGTCCCTCCTTTTTCTGAACATTTGAAATGAATGAATTTCAAACCTGACGTGCTGATGAGGTACAATTGAATTGAAATACATATAAAAAATCCTCGGATTGATTTCCTTTTCGCTTTCATTTTTTATTGAGTGGAAGAATGCTAAGAAAAAGGAAGGGCGGTACCGGACGACACTTGATCTAATGCCAAATAGCTTCACCAGGTCCAATGCAGGCAATCCTGTTTTACTGTCAAAAAGATAAATTATGAGGTAAGAGATGTACTGAGGATAACGTAAGGGCAGGTTGGCAATTTGATTAACCAAAGATTAACATAATCAGCAGAGATCAATGACACTAACTTGGCTGAGAGATGTTCCGTTCCTCTGCGTCCTTTCTTAATTGCCCTGCTTTCTTTCGCGGATGCAACACTTTGAATTGCAATCTGAAAAGTTAAACGCCAAAAATAGTCAAATGAGCTTGAAGTGGCTGGCTTTCAACTATGAGCACATACACATAGTTGAAAGCCAGGTAGACAAATTAGGAGCCTGTTTGGATGGGCTTAAAAAAAGCAACTTATAAGCTGCTTTAGATAAGCTAAGCCAAAAGGGCCCAATTATTTTTTTGGGCTTATTTTAAGCACAAAATGGCTTATAAGCTGGCCAGCCAAACACTCAAAAAAGTTGAAAACTAAGCTGTTTTCAGCACCTTATAAGCCAATCCAAACGGGCTCTAGGTCATATACGCCAATCGAAGAATGATAAATCCTTACCTCATAAAGTTGTTCACGAATTGATATGGCAATTGCAGGCTACAAAGAAAAGAGTCAACTATCAATAAAGAAAGCATTGCCAGTTATTCAAATAAAGAGTATACTGAAAATGACAGTCTCACATAGCTCAACAGATTGTTTAGGATGTGAGTGAAAATTTGGGTTCTAAAGAAAATAACTACCAGTGATTTGTTTCTAGAAGTAAAAACTGATAAAGTAACACAAAACTAAAATTTAGTGCTTTCCAAGAAGCAACAAGTACAGGAAAAAGCGTCTCTTGATGGGAAGAAGTTGGGAAAATATCTCATTTAAATACCGAGTTAAGTAAGCATCAGACACTAGCCATCTATTTTCATTGTTCAAATCTTTGACAACATTAAAAAACCCATCGTTCAACTCTTTGACAACACGGAAAAAACAAAAACTCTGCCATCCCTCTCTATGGTTAACCAAATAATGAAAGTTTCTTAAGGGAACAGGAGCAGGCTACTACGAGATAAAAGGTCTACTTTCTAATGAGATTCGATACGGAATAGCAGCGAATCAGATGCTCAAAAGCGGAAAATCGAATGCACAAAAAGAACAAAACAGAGTCTTATATGTCCAGGAGTTTACTAATACATGAACATAGATATAAATCTTTTAACACACAAATACAAAGGCCTACAATATCTAGAGGTTTTACCATCCCTACTGAATGATTACCCTTTAAGAAGAAATTACCATTTCAAATTACAGCCCAATATCTCTCTACTTTAATTGTAATAAATGCGGTTTCTTGTATCTGTTTGTTCGTCCAATTCCAATTATAGGGTGATTTGAACTTGAACCCTGACAAAATGTCAAAAGTAAGCAAGTTGAGGCAAATCGCTCAACCTCGGCTAATCACAGTTGTGTCAAAATAAGCAATCTTTTCTTAAGACCAGTACAACAAAAAGAGACTGTAAAAGAGAGGATGAAATATAGCAATTACAAGACAAGAACGTTGTACAAACAAAACAATAGTAATTGTTTCCTATGTGGAACACGATCTCTAGACTACTCTTTTGAGCAAAGCCCAATATGTTGTCCATATTTTTAGGTTAAAGACCCTTTTTTTTCTACATTATTCATTACCTTCCAATATTTTTTGGTAAGGTAAGATTTGATTGAGAAAAGGTACCAGGTACCAAGATGGTACACATGACAAAACAAACGGCATCTACCACCAACATGTCAAGCGACATATCTCCTATCTCTTCTAAGAATTCCATGTATTGCTCCATATTTTCCTTAATACTCCTTGTACACCAAAAACACAAACTTAAAAGACGTCGATTCTTAATCCTCGATATGTGCTGTTTTTTCCCTTCAAAGCATACCCTATTGCTTTCCAGCCATATTGTCCATAAATGATAAAGCTCAAAGAGGGATTGTTCCCCAAACGTATTGTTTACTATTTGCCATTTTTTGTTAGGGAAAAGGGTCAAATCATCCTCCAAGTATGGTTTATAGATTAAATTTTCCCTCCATTAGAGTTTCAAATTTGCCCCTTCCGTTAACATACTAGTTAAAATTGCCCTTATTATGGATGGAAGTATGACTAGGACTCCTTATCAGTCCACATAGGCGTCATGTGTGTATATAAATTTGTTTTTTCCTTTAAATCTTAGTGTAAATACCATATCAATTAAATTTTTTCATGTATTTTCTTTTTTTTATTAAAAAAATACAATACCTAATCTTCTTCTCCATCAAACTACCACTTCCCCTTCTTCTTCTCCGCTACTTTCATCGCCGTCCACCGCCGCCGATTAATTTACTAAAACAAAAACCATTACTTTCCAACTTTTTAACCCAAACCCATTACTTCTCCATCTCTATCTCTCTTCCAACCAACTTCATTTTTTTCACTCTCAAATCAATTCCAAGAATATTGAAAATACAAAAGTTAACCCGCTATTGATTATTGAAAATCCATTGAAACGGTTGATGGTGGAATGCAAAAAAAACAAATTTTGAAGGGGAAATGACAGTAGCAATTGATCAAGGGCCAAAGCTTGATTGATAAATTTGATTTTACCCAAACCTTTTACCTCTTCAGATTTTGGAGAAGTAATGGGTTTGGGTAAAAAGGTTGGAAAGTAATGGGTTATTTTTAGTAAATTAATCGGCGCCAATGGACAACGGTAGAGGGCCGTGGACGGTGATGACAGTAGCGGAGAAGAAGAAGGGGAAGTGGTGGTTTGATGGAGAAGAAGATTAGATATTGTATTCTTTTTTATAAAAAAATAAAATACATGACAAAATTTAATTGGTATGGTTTTTACACTAAGATTTAGTGAAAAAATAAATTTATTTACACACATGGTGCCTATGTGGACTGATAAGGAGTCCTAGTCATACTTCCATCCATAATAAGGGCAATTTTAACAAGTATGTTAACGGGAGGGGCAAATTTGACCCCTAACTCTAACGGAGGGCAAATTCCATCTATAAACCATACTTGGAGGGTAAATTTGACCCTTTTCCCCTTTTTTATGTTGCCATGTCTTCCATAAGCTCTTAACACTGGGAGGCATTTCTCACTTGACACCAAACAAGTCTAAAATAGTTCCCAACACTGTCTTGCTATCTTGCTGTGAATGAGTAGATGCCTGACTATCTCTGAATCTTTTCACACCTTCCAATATTCTACTTAATTATTGCAGAAAATCTATCTTTGTTAGCCTCGCTTCTTGTTTGTGACGACAACGAGAGGGAAGAACAATTGATACTTTATTAGATTTCCAGCAAACATAACTGTTTTCTTCTCTAAAACCAAGTAACCAAAATCCATATTCTCATAACTCTGTCAATGGTCTAAGAAAGTTGAAATTATTTGATAATTTTTGTCAAATAAATCCAGCATTGAAGAAAACTAGGTCAATTTCTTGATTAAGGAACTGTGCATTTTGCTAAAATTTCCCTCATGACTCAAGAATGAGACCTAGTGGCATTTTAATTTTATGATTCCCCTTCACCAATCCTCCCCCATTTACAAATTACGGAAAGAACCTCCTAATTGTAACAGAATAGTAGGGAGTTTAGTTTTATCTGCACAAGTTGCAAATATTGAACCCAAAATATTCATTATCGCATCAGAGATGAGGAAGTACCACCGAATTTGACAGTCTAATCTATAGGGCACAGGGTTAATTTTTTGGTGACACAAAGAAGTGTAGAAAGGCACCCCCTTAAGCTTCATCAACCCCATCACATAAAACTATATCTTAAGATGATGACCATCAAATTACAGGAATATGCAATGAAAAGGGGAATTTTATGGGATGGAAACAGAAAACCAATTTTTATTCTCAACCAACAGTAAAGAAATAAATAGATCTTACTCCAACTTCTGGATCTTCAATTCCCATATCCTTACAAAATGTCCTTGCAAATTCTTCAGGATCACTCTCAAAGTTGTTCAAGTCCTGAAATTATTTTTTATTGTCTTTGTATTAGCAACAAATGAGGCAGAATAGTTGTAAAAATCAGAATATATCATGAATGGGACATCCAACTTTTTAGTTAAACCTACCCAGAAAAAATGGTCCTTGATAACTGTGTGATTTACTCGGAGATCAAGCTGGATAAACCCGGAAAAGAAAGGGAAATAGATAAATACAAGTACCTAATTCTAATGATGAACTACAGAAGTAGTGACCACCAAAGTCAGTAAGATATGTCTCTTGCATCGTAATTTTTTTTTGGGGGTGAATAATCTTTCAACATAGTGTTATAAATATCAACCAAAACAACTGCGCCAAACCTTGATAGGAACAACTCTCTCGCCAGTGTGCATATCTTGTCCTTCGTAAGACCGAAATTCTGTCAATTGCGACTACAAAATTGGAAGTAGAGACGCCAATAAGAAACTAGTTGCAGGAAATAACAGGAAAAAAAAAAAAAGGATGTATCCTAAGCAATCATTTCGCAACAGAGGTCCACAGACATTAGAGCAATAACCAGTTTCTATCTAGAAAATACATAGAGTTGAACATTAGTAAAATAAGAAATTGAAAGATTTTGTTGAAATTGTTTGTTTGGAAATTTCCCAAAAAGCTAATCCTAAGTTCTTCTCTCCATCGGAACAATAGGGCCGCTATGGAACAGCAGACATAAAGGGATTTTGTTTTATCAGTAAACAAGAAACAACCAGAATTAGAAATTTATAGCCAAAGGATTTAACGGAAAATGTTGTCAAATAATATTTATCAGCCAAAGGACCTACATGCTATGCCACAGGTGAGTTTAGACAAAAGCTTCTACATCGATGGAAGAATAACTATCGACATTTCTCCAAATTATACTGTCCTGTAATATTCTAAAGACTAATGTTTACATCTTATAAACAATCTTTTGGGCCTTTAATACAGAAGTCAGTTGTCAGTTACTCAACCAATTAGCTATGCAGTTTTCATCCACATTAGCTCACATGCCTTGGCAAAGACGAGCATTACATGGGCAGTACATAATGTCTTTTACCAAATTTCATTTCAACAGCATTCATCACTAAAACATGATATCATAATAATTAATGATTTAGGGTGTGTTCGGTATGGAGGAAAATGTTTTCCTGGAAAATGTGTTCTTGGAAAATAAGTGAATTTTTACTTATTTTCTCATGTTCGGTTGGGTAGTGGAAAATAAGTGAATTTCTTACTTATTTTCTCATGTTGGTAGAAAACATTTTTCGGAAAATCTCACCCATGCCCCACCAACCCCACCACCCCATACCACACCAACCCCCTCACCCACCCCACCCCACCCCACCACCCACTACCAACTACCCAACCTCCACCACCCACCCCACCCAACCCCCAACCAAATCCCACCCCCCACCTAATCCTGCAACACACTTCATCTTCACCCACCCCAACACCACACCACCACCCACCCCTCCCAAATTTTCTACTTCATTTTATTTTACTTTTATTAAAAAAAAATAAGAATTTTTTTCTTATCCACCCCACAACTACAACCCACCCTCACCACCACCCCCACACTAAATATAACCACGCAAACTTTCCGTTTTTATAAATTTTTTATAAAGGTAAAATTAAATATGAAGTAGAAAATTCGGGAGGGGGTATGGCGTGCGGGTTGGGGGTAGTGGTGGTGGGGTGGGGAGTGGTGGATGGGGGAGGTGCGTGGGGTTATGGGAGTTGTTGGGGTTTGGTGGTTGGGGGTTGAGTTGGGGGTGTAAGTGGTTGGGGCTTCAATCGTGGACTTGTTTTCCCCAATTTGATTAGGGAAGTCATTTTCCCATTTTTAAGGAACTAGTTTTCCTAAAGAAAATGTTTTCCAAAAATTTTGACCAAACGAACATGAGAAAGTTGGAAAATGTTTTCCTTCACACCGAACACACCCTTAGTGTTTTTTTAATAGTTCTCAAATTAATCACAATTGTACCATCTGACAATGATCAGCAAAACATAAATCAAGTAATGCTGGCAAAGCGAAGAATGGCCTGCATTAAAATGCTTCAAGGATTAAAACTTGTAAAGTTTCTTTCAGTGTTGTCAAACATGCCCTAAAGCGAATTCAAAACATTTTCCGGAAAATGTTTTCTTTTCATCATTAAGGCTTTAAGACATACTTTTCCTTGCAAATGAGCCTTCTTGAAAAGATGACACTCAAATTAATCTTTATTGTAACATTTTTATAGTTTTTTTGTCCATATATTTGTTATTCATGCTTATTATTATTTGTCTTGGATTAATATATATATATATTTGTAGTTTTGCAATTGCTTTTTTCATTAAAGCGAAGTTGATTTTGCTTTGCATTAAAATGCTTAGAGCTTTTTGCGCTTTTCGCTTTTGATAAAGTTTCTTTCCAAAAACACTAAACAAACCAAAGAGAAACAGGACAAAAGCTAACATTCTCTCACAAAGTGCTTTGACACAGTTTGTCCAATCTTAGAACAAACAAACCAAACCCCCTTCCCAAACCAAATATTTACACAAAAGAAGGCCAATATGACATCTAGAGGATTCTACACTATCTTTTCATTTATTTTCTTTTCTTGTCCCAACAGTTATGGCAATTTCAATCCGCCTTTTTACCAAAAATGCTTGGCCTGTTGTGAAGCAGGATTTGATAAGCTCTCAATCACTTTCATCAATTTTGTTTAGGATTAAGCCAATACCATTGATCCATCTAAAATTATCAGCCTGTCCCAGACACGCATGCATCATGATCTCAATATCTGGAGATATTCCCGATTCTCTTTTAAATCAAAGCAAGCTAGCTTCTCCTAAAGCAACTCCCAAATGTCTCAAAAGGAGGAATAAAATGTCCTGCCTCTAAAAGGAAAAACAAAGAATTAAAAAATAAATGTTTCATCCGTATGACTCTGAAGTAACACAAATGTCTCACTATTATGGAGGAGTAGTTTGACTTTCTCCATGCTTTTATGCTCCCTGAACTTGCAGGCATGTGGTCAATTAACAAATCGCACCAGTTTGACAACCAATGATAAATCTGTATATGCTGGTTCCCAGGAGAATGATATCGACTTCCCGGAAACGTAACATGTTAACCCTCACGGAAGTCATCACTAAAAGTCAGTTTCCTTTCATGTCTAGCAATAAAGGCAGTAGGTCAATTTCACAACTTTCAAGGTTCAAGATGCAATGTATACACTGAAATGGACTTAGATTTAGTTAAGGATGCCAGGTATGCAAGATCATCTTTTTTTTTTTTTTTTTTTTTAATGACACTGGTATCGAGGCCAGTTTGCGCACACCTCGACTATTCCATCGGTACCTGCTACCCCACCCCAACACAGGTACCAGGTACTCTGCCACCAAAGCTTAGGCAAATAGGAAGAATCACCTCCAGTTTTTTCAATGCGAGAGAATCTCTTTGGAAGGTGATGACGTTGTTTGGACTAGAAATTCCTTGTCAATACAGAAGATTGTCCAAATTTGGGCACGTAGGGACAGGAGAGAAAATTTTGAGTTCAGCATGTATAAATAAAATTCTAAGACAAAAAGAAAAGCATTCCAGAACAGACATTATCAGTGATCTCAAATAAAGTCAAAATATCGGGCCACGGAACTTTTAATAAGGCTGGTTGATTTGAACCGGCGAGGAGAAAAGTATCCCCCCCCCCCCAAAAAAAAAAAAACCCAAAAAAAAAAAAAAAAAAAAAAAAAAAATCAATCAATTGCAAATTATCCGATTAAGCAGGAAAAACTATGATGAAATTGTGCATGCATGGTCTGATTAAGACTTCTTATAAATTACTTGAATGGATTGAGCAATCTGAGTGATAAAAGCAGGAGGAAGTTTCAAATCCTTCACAGTTCTCTTCGCAAACACCACCACCTCTGAGTCGGGATCTGTAATTAAGAAGTTCAAAGAGGGACAACAGCTCAGTTCAAGATGCATTAAGTAAACTCCAATTTTTCCCTCTTTAAAAGTGATCAGCAGAACCATTCGCCAAATAGACAGTATATATGGCTTTGTATATGAACATGGGAAAAGGCATAGTACAAACACTATCAAAACTCAGAGTTCGCAGAGGTTTCAAGCAATCTTTTGCCAGAACATAAGCTTTATAATTACTCTCTGCTTTTCAAGAGAGCACTCAGCAAAGCTATATTGAAGGGATCAGGCGTCCTACTACGACGACTATATCCAATCCTGATCACACCATCGAATCCCTTATAAAGGACCTTAGTGTGCCAATTTTTCCTTTAAAGTCTTCGGAGCACTATAAAGTCACCTGGAAATAGTTCGGTAGTGTCTAAAATAGAAAAGCTATGCACCGAAATTCTGTTGTTTGCCTGCTATTTTCAAGATATTGCCTTCCATAAGAACTTATCTTTAGTAGCTTAGACGTACATTCAATGTTGTAGCGCCTCCCAGATACAAAACCAAATATAAATTTCGCTAGTTTTGTATCCCTTACCTTGCCTGGAACTAATTAATGATTCTTGATCATTGTAATGAGTAACTATAATTTTCTTTTTGACGGTAAAGGTTAGCTGTGGTAGCATTCAGCATTTAGAATAAAAGATTTGAACTTTTATTGGCAGCCAATACTAATTAAAAGCATCAAATATGGGTGCAAGAAAACAGTTATCTACTAACTAGGGTCCAACGCAAAAGCATGAAATTGTTTGCATATTGCTGTACCATCGTTTCTATGGAGGTTAAAACCAAGCAAAATAAGAAAATAAAATCTTACCATTTGGGTTCCAACTAAAAGCATCCCTAAATCTTTGACCATCAATTTCGATGTCCAGACGGATAGGAACAAGATTCTCAGATGTTGGACTGTAATATGCATATATTTTTGGTTAAACATTAGGAACAAATCATTTCTTATACCATCACATATTTGTATAAAAATGAAAGAAAGAGAAAGATGAACAAGGCTGTTACATCTTGAACTTCACCGGGTTCTTCAGTGAGCCCCATGCCGAATGTGGTTTCATCAATGCTTCTTTTTATCTGAAAACAAAAACAATCTATCTGGCTAAAATGTTCTTCCACACACCAATTGCAATATAACTACCGTAGGTAGACACAGCTTTATGTGTGTTTTGAAAAATAAACCGACTGGGCGTTTGGACATAAGGTCTACCTACACTCTACCCTCCCCAAATCCCACTTGTGCGGATTACACTGGGTAGTATGTTGCTGCGTTTGGACATAACAAGAAGTGAAATTTGAAGGGAAAAAAAGTAGTAACCGGAAAAAAGTTGAAAAAATGGTATTTGGAAATTGGAGTTGTGTTTGGACATGAATATAACTTGGAAAAATGTTGAATTTTTGTGATAATTCTGTGTCCAAACATGATTACAGAAAAGAATTCCGGTAGAAGTATAAATTATCCATGGCCAAACGGGCGCTTATATATGTAATTGCAACATGGACATTGAGGATTGATATAGCCGACTCCAACTTGCTTAGGATTGAGCCTTATTTGTTATTGTTTAGCAAATGGGAATGCAACTTGTTAAGATCACAATGAGCAATTAAGAAGAGTAAAGGCTTTTTTTTTTTTTTTTTTACCATATTTATGCAGGGACAGCAAACACGAAAAGTTGTCACCTAATTCACAGTTGCTATTTTGCCACTATACTAATATTTAGGGCTTCTTTTTTTAACTGAGTATAAAAATCTGGATATAGAAGGTTACCTGCAAGTCGATGTCGCGAGAAGGAAATAGCCGAGGGCGTTGCCGGATAAAAGAAAGATCAGGTTTGGCTAGTAAGGAATTTGGCTTTTCCGTTTGAAAAAAAGGGTAATTTCACAAATATACAATTTGCTTGCTCGCTTGCAAAAAAAATAGATCAAAACTTATAAGCTTTGGCCCAAAAACACTTATACACATCTCATGATTATTTTAGTTATATTATTACCCTAATTAATATGTAGCGTCATTATTTTTAAAAAATTAGTATAAATTACAATACCCCAATACGTGGATTATTGTAGTCAAACATTTACACATTACTATTATTATATATATTTTACTATTATATATAAGAGGGAATGTAGGACTTTTGTAGTCCTCACAATAATTTCCCAAATTTTTAAAAACTTTTTCATTAATTACTTTTATGTTCTAATTTTATTTATTTAAGTCAATTTTTTTATTTTTTGTTTTTAACTCCGCTAAAGCACTTTTCAAAAGCCTACATCGCGCTAAAATTTCGCACTTTTGTAGTCTCCTTACAATAATTTTCAAATTTTTTTAAAATTTTTTAATTAATTATTTTCCCAAAACAAATCTTATTTATTTACGTCAATTTTTTGTTTTTGTTTTTAAATCATACTTTTCAAAAGCTATCGAACCTCCTACCTCATTTTTCACGTTCTTTGATTTTACGATTGGTGCTCGATAGGTAGAGCTCAATTAATCCATGATAATTCGCACCGCATCGCGGATTGTTATCCGCGCTTCCCCTCCAAAGATTTTTTTCCATATCCATGTTTGAACCCTAATGTTTGAATTAAGAGTCATTAGCTTTACGTTATTTATCGCACAAGTTAAATTATGTATTTGTCTTAAAAGTTCATTAACTATGTATAGATTATTTATTTAGAATTAAATAACTTAAAATTAGGATACATAAGTTATAAATAATTCGGTTCCAAATTTGATTTTAAATTAAATAATTTCATCAAAATGGAAGTTAAAATATTAAAGAGTGGAATGAAAATTTTCTTTATATAACTACCTACTTGTGGGATATAACTGATCGGGTATATGGTTGTTGTTGTTGTTATCCCCCACCGTACTAACACAAATTATATTTCTTTAGTTAAAATATCCGTTTATATTCCCGGCTTAACACCCCTCACATAACTAGTATATATATATAAGAGCAAATGTGAGGACTTTTGTAGTCCTCACAATAATTTCTCAATTTTTTAAAAACTTTTTAATTAATTACTTTTATGTCCTAATCTTATTTATTTAAGTCAATTTTTTTGTTTTTTGTTTTTAAAGTCTACTTTTCAAAAAGTTTATCGAACCGGGAACTTTTGTAGTCCTCACAATAATTTTCAAATTTTTTTAAAAACTTTTTAATTAATTACTTTTAGGTCCTAATCTTATTTATTTAAGTCAATTTTTTTTTGTTTTTGTTTTAAAGTCTACTTTTCAAAAGCTATCGAACCTCCTACCTCATTTTTCACGTTCTTTGATTTTCTGATTGGTGCTCGATATCCGCATTTGAGCCCAATTAATCCAGATAATTCGCACTGCATCGCGCCTATTCGGAGGGAGCGCTTCCTCCAAAGATTTTTTTCCATATCCATGTTCGAAACTCCTAATCACGATTAAGAGATATCTACCTATTTCTTGAATACAAGTTAAATTATGTATTTGTCTTAAAAGTTCATTAACTATGTATAGATTATTTATTTAGAACTAAATAACTTGGAATAAAAATTAGGATACATAAGTTATAATGTTAAATTACGGTTCCGAATTTGATTTGAATTAAATAATTTCATCAAAATGGAAGTTAAAATATTAAAGGAGTGAATGAAAATTTTGCTTTATATAACTACCCACTTGTGGGGACTTTAGATAGGTATATGGTGGTGGTTATTGTTGTTGTACACTTGTACTAACACAAATTATATTTCTTTAGTTAAAATATCTACTTTTATATCTTGAGTTTGGGCCCGGGCTTAGCACGGGCCTCACATAACTAGTTTATAAATAATGACAAAGATAAAAAGTGTATTTTAATTTTCTTTAGATATGGATTTACCCTTTTGATAAAAAGACATAAATCTTTACATTTTTCAAATAGTACTTTGTTTTGAATATAGATCTAGGCATTACATAAAGGAAATAGTGCGATAGAAAATTTAATAATTAAATATACATCTCACTTTTTTATATTTTTTATAAAAAACTTTGTTAAATGCAACAACAAAAAACTTTGAAAGAATAATGAGCCAAAATAATCGTTGTTGTCAAAAGTGATTTTCTTGAAAAATAGGAAGAAAAAAAAACACTTTTCAAATAAGTTGATTTTAAAAGCTTGCCCAAACAAGATTTAAACGTTTTTGCAAAAGTTATTGTTCACACCTGAATTTAAAAAACATTTTTTAGAAAGATATATAAAATCACGTTTTTTATCAAGATGGGAACAATAACTTTTGCAGAAAAGCTTAATATGTTATGGGATGTGTAAATGTTTGACTACAATAATATACTTATAGGGGTATTTAGTGTAATTTAGCCTAATGGTTGACTACAGGAAGTGTTGGGTCTTTTGAAAATAAATTTGGTTAAATGGGTTGGATTGCGAATAAATTTGAGTCTTAATTACATGTGAATCAATAAAAATAATGTTATATAATTAATTAAAAAGATTCATATATTCCACATGAGCTTATATTAAAAGGAGGGGCAATTTTAGACTTAAAGTTAATATTATGGGCTTTTAGATCCAAATAGGTGGAAGAAAAGATAATTTTTATCAAATAGGTAGAAAAGGGGTATTTTTAAATCATTTCTAATACGTTAAAAACACTTTTGACCCTATTCCGTTTTAAAAATTATTATAGAACTAGTGTTCAAAAGTATATTTCATTTTCGGGAGCAAGCCTTTAATTTCACAAGTATGTTATTTTTATACAAGTGAAATTTATGTGGAAACAAGTTAAACCTTCACAAACTTTTTTGATTTTAAATAAATCAATTTTTTTCCTAACTCAAATATTGTCTAACATTAAAACAAAAAAAATCGCCATACTTTAAAAAAGAATTGTTTTAAAAAGTTGAAGTAGTTAGTCAAGTTTAAATTTAAAAATAAGTGTTTTTAAGTAGGGGTAGAATTTATTTTTCAAAAGGTAAAAAAGTTAATTTTTAAAACATTATTTTTGAAACATTAACGAAGCATATAATACTATTCTAATAATAACAAAAATAATTTTCAAATTAACTCAAACACAAAATATTATTTACTACTAGATACTTTGAGCACAAATTTAAAAGCTGCCAGACATGTGTATACATCATTTGGGTTTTGGCCAAGGATTTAGGAACTAAGAACTCTATCGTTGGCCCCTTTGAAATGGCAGCAGCTTCGACTTCTCTTTCTCACACTTTCTACACATTTCGTTTCCCTTCTATACACCCAAGAACCTTGATTCAACCCTTTCCTCAATGCACCCATCACGATTTCTCCACCAACAAGAGCACTAAATTTGCTGTATCAAGATGGAATCCAGTAATAACCAACCATAGCAGACGTTCATTGTCCAAAACCTATCTCTCATTTCAAGACTCTGCTCCTGAAGTACTCTCTCTCTCTCTTAATCTTCTAAATTGATGGGTTCTTGTAATTTCATTGTTATATTTGGTTTTGTTGA
Source organism: Lycium ferocissimum (assembly GCF_029784015.1). Lineage (NCBI taxonomy): Eukaryota > Viridiplantae > Streptophyta > Magnoliopsida > Solanales > Solanaceae > Lycium > Lycium ferocissimum. Next base: position 48,003,662 of record NC_081351.1, read on the forward strand.
TTACTTGGGTTTCCGTGGAAAGTTCATATTCATATTTTGTTGACTACTTCATATTGAAAACAGCCTCTGCTTGAATGCGAAGGGAAGACTGCGTACAATAATTCTTTAGAGTTGTTAAAAGATTCGGACGCGGATAGCGTTAGTATTGGAAATTATGCACTGCTACCCTTACTTGTAGTCTCAGTGAGAGTCAAGGTCAAGCATAGGAAATTAGCAAGTGTCCTCACTTCGTTTTTGTATGTAGTTGCATTGGCTGAAAACAATTTAAGGATGTGCTTGGTACCAGGGAAAATGAAAACAAGTGGGTTTCTTACTTATTTCCTATTGTTTGGTACGTAAGCAAAAAAAATTTATTCCAAAGGCATTTATATGTAATCTAGCAAAACACTATGGGGGTGGGGAGTGTGGAGTGGGGGTTCAGGGGTGGTGCAGGGTGGGATGGTCAAGGGGTGGGGGTTGGGATGTTGGGTGGGTGGGGAGGAAACAATGAACTTGGAATGTCACTTATGAAACTAGTTTTCCCTAATTTCATTGTGGAGGTCATTATCCTCATTAATAAGGTACCTGTTTTCCTAGAGAAAATGTTTTTTTAAAAAGAAAAAAACTGACTGACCAAGAAATTTTTTTTCCTCCATACCAAACACACCCTAGACTTTTTTGGAAAAAATGCCCATAGTCCCTTCTTAATGTTTTTGATAGTCGAGATTAAGTCATCTTGTATTTCTTATATTGGTGGTTAGTCCTAGAGCCAAGTTATCTGTCTCTGATTCGAAGTCGTTTGTCATTGTTAATTATAAGGTTGGTCTTCTCTGTGTGTGTGCTTGACATGCTGATTTCCTAAGCAGGGTGTAAATAATGTAATATTCCTAACCACATGGCCTAAAAAATGTGCTTAGTTGTGTATAAGTGGAAAATTATAGGAAGGAGGGGGGTTAGGTTGACGGCATTTCTGAGCAAACTACAATTTGTAATGGTTGATTTATCGATATATTGATTTGGGCTTCGATTAAGAAATTGTAGAAGGCTAGTTGTTTATTGAGGATTTGTTGCTTATAGATTTTAATTGTGTTCAATGGTGGGTTATGTTGTTTAAATTTTTCCCATGTTCATATAACCAAGTAAAATACAAAGAACTTGCTGTCACTTTTAAAATATCTGCATAAAAGAATTTCGAAAAAAAAAAAAAAACAAAAAAAATCCACTCTAGCATTAGTTGCCTCATAAGTATGATATGTATTTCTTACTTGCACGAGCTACAGGTTGACATTTAGAGATTCTAAATTGGTTTTTTAGGTATCTTTTAGAAGACATGCATTCAATATAGCTATATTTACATCTATCAATACCAATGTTAGCAATTTCAAAAAAAAAAATAAAAAAAATATAGCTATATTTACATTTGTTGATTGTGTTCTGTTATATGATTGATATCCCCTTACGTTCTTTTATATGGTTGATATCCTCTTAGTTACCTAGAGCCTGTTTGGATTGGCTTATTTTAGATGCTTTTAGGCCAAAATAGCTTTTAAGCACTTTTGTAGTTGGGTAAAAATAAAAAAGTGCTTTTAAAGACTTATTTTTAAGCCAAAATAAAAAAATAAGCCATAAGTTGTAAGCCCATACAAACAGGTACCTAATCTAACTCAATGATTCTCATATTTCGTCATTAAATTATTTCGCTTGTCGTAATATTACTGCAGTGAAACTGATGATGACACAAAATAATTTATTGTAGATGAGTGATGACGAGGATAGCCCCAGTGAGTCGGAAATGTCAAAAGATGAAGCAGATGAGAAATATTCATCTAGTTTGAAGTCCCTCATGCAAGTTTACAAGGAGGCCATCTTAGTTGGAGATGTAAAGCTTGAATCTGAAATTGAGGTGGTCATATCCTCAGTCAAAAAGGAGAGAAATGATTTGGCTCAAAAAGTATCTGCTTTATCAGCAGATATCAATTCTGGAAAGGAAAAATATGTCCGTTTGCAAGCAGATTTTGATAATTATAGGAAAAGATCTGAGAAGGAGAAACTAACAATCAGGACCAATGCTCAAGGGGAAATAATTGAAAGCCTCTTGCCCATGGTTGATAACTTTGAGAGAGCTAAGCGACAGATCAAACTAGAAACTGAGATGGAAAAGAAAATTGATGCAAGTTACCAGGGAATATACAAACAATTCGTGGAGATAATGAGGAGCTTGCGCGTCGCTGCTGTTCCAACTGTTGGCAAGCCATTTGATCCCGCGGTACGAAATTACTGATTTTCTGCTATCCCTTCTTTCCCTCTCTATGAAGTCATTATTTCTCCCCTTTGGTGGGTAAGCAGCCGGTCTCTTTACTTTTGTTGTCATTACATTCTACGGAAGCACAACCAGCAAATGTACGGCTGGGATCCATGTTGTACTCTAGTTTGTCATGGCCAGCACCACATGTCAAATACACTCTCCTATTTTATTTATATGTCCTAAATTTTGGAAACCCATGTCACTTTGGCCAAACTGTGTCACCCTACTGCCGCCTATGAGTGACTACTACCTATATTTCCGCTTTCCGCTGAGGTTCAAAACTCAGTCTTACTAGAATAATTGGTTCCATTCAAAATTTATAAAAGAATATGTTAAAGCATTGAATAAATTATGATTAAGTGGAAAATGGATGTATGATTTATGGCTGCTTTTAGCATTTCACCCTCCTTGAAGTCAAATCGAGAGGCCTTTATAGTGGCTCTTTCTATGTTATTTGTTCTTGTTTAAATCTAATCAACAAACTAGGTTCCAAATTTAGAAGGCAACACTAAGACTTCTTTACCCATTTAAAAGGACACGTTCTACGTTTACTTAAGTAATTTGAACTTGTTAGATACTTTTTCTAATTTTTGTTGTTAAACATGGTTAGTAAGGATTCATATAGCCAACTACAACTTGTCCGGGACTGAGGCGTAGTATTAGTTGTTTGAGACATTGAATTATCTGAATTATAGTTTATAAAGTTTGCCATGTGGTACATAGACCTCCAGATGCCCCAGTCTGTTATGATGATGGGAGAATTTAAAAGAGCACATGGTAAAATCATATGATGAAGTTCAGCTCAAAAATAAAAATTGATGGAAGCAAAGAATCAACATTTACCAAGTAGATGGGATTAAATTGCTTGGGCTTTGCGTTCAAATGTGGTCTCATGATCATTGTTGCAATTACATGATAATTAGTGCGGGAATACCCTTTATTGCTGTTAGGTTTATGACATTTGAATTATAACCAGAAAAATAGGCCTTGTAACGTTGGGAATCAAGACGGGCATATGAAGTTCGAAGGATTTAGAAATACTTTTGATTCATAAAATACTGTTGTTTTTTCTCCTTGTACAAATTGCAAAGCTTTACACTCTAGCATAGCATATGCATTCAAATCTCAAATACACATGGATTATGACAGATGCCAAAAATTATCGTACTTAAATGGTAAGGTAAAAAATAGAGACAACTAATATCTTTATTGACCTGAACGTTTATCAAGTATGAAAGCCTGTACAGTTTTACCTTTCTAGTGTGGAAACAAATAAAAAGTTGTAGAAGTAAAGAGAATTTTTTAGCATAAGACCCGTATCCTTTTAAAGAATATTGTAAGTGTAACGGAAAATCTGAATGTTAACCAGGAAACTTTACAATAGCATTCAACAAACTATTAAATTATGCTTTGAGAAGTAACTGGAGCTAGTGCTATCTAATGACAGCAGCAAAATTTGCTTGTTAGAACTTAGAACTTCTGTACATTACACTAAACTGCTGGTCAAATCAAAAAGACAATTTGTTCTATAATACTCCCTCCGGTCCAAAATAATTGATGTTTTAGCCTCTAAAAGTTGGTCCAAAATAATTGATGTTTTTCACAAAATCAAGAAAATATTTAGTTCTCTTTTCCAAATTTGCCCTTGACAAATTCTCATATCCCCGTAATGATCATGTCAACCTTAAAAAAAAAAAAAAGGAAAATCATATTTAAGGGTATCATGGTCAAAAACCCTCTTAGCTTTTAGGAGTTAGTATGTGCCCAAGCTTAAAACCTCAATTATTTTGGACCGGGGGGAGTATTTGTGAATAAAGTATTTAACTATCCTTTTTCTAGAAGCATTGAAGAGAGGTATGAGCATTTGTGATTTACCATTCTTTCACATCGACCATTCCCGTCTTGCATTTGCTCTTATTTCTTTTTTAGTGTTTGCTAAGCTGGCCTTTTCAAAGTTGAACATGTCTAGGACTTCTCTTTTCATCAAGTTAACTGAAACTGGGAAAATAAAATTGGAAAAAGAAAGAAAAGGGAAAATTGAGAGGGAGGGGAAAATAGAAGAATGAAAACTAATGAGTAATTTTGCTTTAGATTTTGAGTTGAGAACCAACCTTCGTTGAAGTACTCAAGAGGGATCCGAGTTAACTGCAAGCAGTTTTCTACTTTACATATTTGTTTTCTTTCTTTAGTATTTATAAAGAGAAACCTTTCCCTCTGTAATCTGCAAACAGATATGAGTAAGGCGGAGCAGTTGTTTATATTCAGTTAGCAAAGAATCTAATATGTTGCTGTTAGTTTCTAATCGCGGATTTGCATTTTCTGACTTTGGTGCGATCAGAAAATATTTGATGTTGAGCTAATTGAACACTGTTTGACGGCGACAGTAAAAGCAACCTATAGCAATATAATCTGTTGCATCGTCTGGTTTTTTGCAATGAGAAAATATTTGATGACGAGCTACTTGAACACGTCTTGATGGTGACAGTGAAAGCAATGTATAGATATTATGTGTTTAAGTGCAGGTTTGGCTGCAAAAACTATGCATTGTCTTCTGAGAGTAACCTTGACTGTGACAGCTACCTCATGCAATGCTTCCTCTACCTATATCTTTTGACACATACATTGACTTGGGATTGTCTTATTTTATTTTGTTTGGTGGTGGGTGTGACCTTGCTGGTAGTATTCATGTTACATACAGTTTTATCCAATGCATCTCTAACTATTACTAATCTCTGGGCATGGGGTTCTTTTCTTGGTACAGCTACACGAGGCTATTGCTCGTGAGGAATCTCAGGAATTTAGCGACGGAATTGTAATTGAAGAATTTCGGCGTGGGTTTTTACTTGGAGACCGCCTTATAAGGCCAGCAATGGTTAAGGTTTCATCAGGACCTGGTAAAAGGGTTCCCTCTTCAGTTACACAGAAATCCCCAGCAGCAACTGTTGGAGTTGATGAAAGCTAGTTCAATTTCACAGGGATACTTTCAATTCTTTGAAGAGCGAAGATTACTTCGAATCGTATAAATGGATTTGAATTCTTATCAGTCTTGGCAATCCTCGGCGATAGTGTACAATCATTTATGCCTTACTTTTTTTTTTTTTTTTTGCATGATGAGAATTATGGGGAATACTTCCTTTGAATGTTAAGAGATTCAATCCAGTTGTTGAAGGGAAAATATGCTTGTTTTGCTGTTGGTCTAAATGCTTGTGGACTATCTTTTGCATTAGTATGAAAAACCATTTTCCTTAATGTATCATATATTCAGAGATTTTGTGCAAAGATATTGCTGAAATTTTGGTTTGAAGATAAGTAGAGAGGACTCTTAATTACAAAACATAAGGATATTTTTTCTTATTTACAAAATATAACAATTTAATTATAAAATATACCAAATTTGAAAAAAATTAAAAGCCCACCCTTCCCCGTTTTTCCTGTTCTTTATTTCAATACGAATGGCCACCTTCCCTTTTCCTTCTTTCCGTTCTTCGAATCCAGAGCACAAAGCCATTTTTGTTGTTTGTCCCATTTCTTTTCTTTGTCATCCCTTTCCTTTTCCAACAAATCTCCCAGGATCTCAAACAAAAAGGATTACCATTTGCATTAACCACAGCTCAACCCTTCATATAAATACAACCCATAAATATATGACATGTTTGAATTTTATTTTCTACATGCTAAGTACATAAACAATATTAAATTTGTGTTAACATTGTATAAAAGTTGATGTTATTGCGTTTAAATTTTCAAAAAGCTTTCAAAATTTATATAGTTATATACATATTGCATACCTTTTTTATACGATCATATACGAAAAATGTGAGAATTCTAATCCTTGTGCGAGATATACATATTTCATACACAAAATTTTGAGCAAAAAATTTAAGCCTTGAGCCGAGCTTTCCATACACAAAATTTTGAACGAAATTTTTAAGCTTTTGAGCGAGATATACACATTTCATACAGCTTTTCATACACAAAATTTTAAGCCTTGTTTCGTATATGTTTTGTAAGAAATTTATCATTTATGTTTTGTAACTGAAAAGTATCGTCATATTTTGTAAGTATACCCTATTTTTATGTATATATACATCATTCTCCCAACCTTAATAGAGTGTACGCGGATCTTACTCCGTAGATCCTCAGCATAAGGGCAAACAATTCAAAACAACATAAAAAGTCGAGGTAAAATAATATAAAAAGCATGAAACTATCTGGAAAAAAGATAGTTATAACTACAATAAATGCATACGATAATCGAAGCACAAGAAAATAATCAATAGTCGCAGAAATCGAAAGACAATAAACTACAAGAGTAATACTACAAGTCTACAACTACCAATTTGAAAGAATAAGTAGGATAGTGTTCATCTACTTAGTAATTTTCTACCTTAATTCGTGTCCTCCATAACCTCTTATCTAAGGTTTTGTTCTCGGCAAGATGGATCTGCACCATGTCTTGTCTAATCATCTCTCTTCAATACTTTTTCGGCCTACTTCTACCCCTCCTGAAACCATTTATAGCCATCGCTAATACCTCCTTACTAGGACATCCGTGCCTTTTCTCTGCACGTGCTCGAACCATCTCAATCTTGGGATATTAAAGAACTTGTAGTTTAACTCATAGTCACCCTAGAAAGAGAAATTTATGTCTGTCTATTCGTCTAAAGATGGTCTAAGAGAAAGTGAGGTGGCACATCTTATAAGCCAGTACTAGTATTTACTGTTTGTCAACAATAAAATTAAATTACTGACAGTAGGAATTAAAGGACAATATTAATGTAAAAATCTTTCTTTAATTGTATATTAAATGTTTTGAGATCAAATTATGAGTCATGTATGGACTAAGATTACTTTTAAACATTTATCAAAGCTGCTTAGAAATATATTTAACGTACTGCCTTGAACCACCTGACACAAGAGGGCAACGTTTATCATTTTCTCTACATGATACGAAAAAATTACATTTTTTTTTCTACAACAAAATCATATTATTGATATAAGAAATAAATGCCAATATTATTGTAATTATTGTTGTTATTAATTTTATAGCTATTAAACATTTATAAATTGAGATGGATTATTCCAACTAATTATTACTTTTAAAATTTTGAATAGACTCAAAAATTATCCCCGCGATGTCATTACTCATTAATTCTAGTGATAACTTACTACTTCCATATAATACTCCCTCCCAAGACCTTACTCAAAAGATATTAATTAATTTCAATTTGTTTACCGGTGACGTGAATTTGAAACATTAATAATTTCGCAAGTTTTTAATAAAATTTATACATTTACAAATTGCAAAATTACTATACGATTTTCACAATAAAAAAGTTTGCAATTACTTAAAAATTGCTTAACTACTACATATACTGAAAAATAAAAAACACGTTCGCCGTCATAACCCGTTTGGCTTGACCCTACTCTCAATAAACAAATGTTCCTTCTGATGATTATTATTCCGCCGGAGTAACAGTTTCGTTACCGGAGATAACAAACAGACCGTTAACAACTTCACTATTTTGTTATAATTTTAATCAATGGAAACTTTATTACCGGTTAGTACTTTCCTTGCGAAATTCAATTGCTTAATTTATACTTTTTTTTTTTTGTTTTTTGTGTTGTCATGTGTTTTTTTTTTTTTTTGATGATTCTTGGCATGTGTTAATATGGTTGTTAGTTGTTTGCTTCATTAAAATGAACATCGTTCACTAATGCTTTTATTATTTGTATAAAATTTGTAATTTGAACATGGACAGTTTTTGGTATTGAGTTTTTAAATAATCAAAATTGTGTTTTCTTGAAAGTGAATTGGGAGGGATGGAGTGGTTTATTGTAGAGTTTGAACAGTTAATATATTTAAAAGGAAGTATACTGCCAGCAAATGAAACCCTAGTGATTCTGGTAGTGTTTAACAGGGATGCTGGTTTTCGAATTACGCCCCACCCCTCTTTAAAAAAGAAACAAGAAAGGGATTGAAGCAAGCAATAGGCTGGATTCTATTTTAGGGTACGTTCGGTATGAAGGAAAATGTTTTCTTGAAAAATGTTATCCAGAAAAATAAGTGGGTTTCTTACTTATTTTTTGCGTTGTAAGTGAAAATTATTATCCTAATAGCATTTGTATATAATCTAGACATGTAGGGTGATGGGTGTTGGGGATGGGTTTAGGTGGTGGGCGGGGGTTTTGGGGGTTTGGGTGGTGGGTGGGGGTGGAGGTGGAGGTGAAGATGAGGTGCGTTCGAGGGTGGGGAGGAGACAATCAATGTGGAATGCCACTTGGTGAACTTGTTTTCCCTACTTTCATTAGGGAACTTATTTTCCTAGAGAAAATGTTTTCCAAAAATTTTGACCCAACCGAACATGAAAAAATTGGAAAACTTCCTCCATACCGAGCACACCTTATGCAGTCTTACTTTTCCTTCATATTCCCTTAAACCAATCAAACGTGTGTCCTCCATTTGTTTATTTTTTCCGTTGCGCATTTTGGCTATTGATGATATGCTTATTGAATCTAATTTTCACATGTTACAGAATGATTTAGTCTTCACCTTCTTGGAAAATAAATTTGTCAAAGGGTGTCCCATCTTTCAGATTGTATTTTAGTTTGGTTTGCAGCAGCTCAACACATTTGTTACATTCGTGTTTATTATTTTTGCTTGTTATAGCTTGACACTGCGGTCCTACTACATCAAAACCAAAAACTCTCTCAAAAGCTAGAAGCTCAGAAGATTGAGATTGCGGTTCTTGAAGATAAGTTTATTGAATTGACGGATAAACAGAAGCCATATGATAACATTCTAGCGGTTATTCAGAAATCATGGCAAGAGGTATTTTATTTGATTCCAGTATTTGGATACTTAAGCATGATATTACCTAACATGGATTTGCGCTCTCTGTATGTGTATTATGTCTTGGTATTTTGCTTTTTTTAAAATTTTTGCTTACAATCCTGCGCTGGAACATTTCTTTTGAACCGAGTGTCTATCGGAAACAGCCTCTCTACCTCACAAAGGTAGGGGTAAGGTCTGCGTACATCCTACCCTCCCCAGACCCAACTCGTGGGATTATGCTGGGTATGTTGTAGTTGTTGTTGTATATGCTTATTGTCAGCCTGGTCCTCAAAGTACACACAAATGGGCACTTATTTAGACAAATGTATGGACATGTTTTTCCATGTCCTGTATAGTATTGCATGTTTTTGAATGGAACTTTTGACTTGCTTCTTTACTAGTTGGTTGCTGAGTTGGAAGTATGTTCCATCCGCACAAAGGATTCATTAAGAGATGGAAATGCAAGTAACCATCAGTGTAGTACAGAATGTGAGGAGGCTTTCTTATGTCGCCTTTTACAAACTGGTGCAACTGAAAGCAGCTCTGCTGTTAACTCTGTAACTCAAATGGAAAATGAACATAAGAAAATGGATGATGAAAAGATCATGAAAATATTGCGGAATATAGTAGCCACTGTAGATGACATTTGGCAAATGAAGGACAAGTTGTGTGCTGCAGTTCTCAAGGCGCTTCCTGAAGACGGTAAGAAGTTTTCAAATGCTTTATCTTCAATTCAAATGAGATGGCCTTATTCCTTCTCCAGCTTTAATTTATTTTAATTTTTTGCTCTGTAGGATCATGCCTCCAAAAGTCATCGAATGATTTACATATAGGAGTTAAAGATCTCAGACAGGCAATAAATGAACTTCATTTGAAGCATCGATTCCTGGCTGGTGCATTACAAAATCATAGAGATACTGATGCTAAGAATAATGCCGAGCTTAAGTGTTTAAGAGGTAACTCCTTATTCTTGAATCAAGTTAATGGTAAATATTTTGACATTTGTTATTGGAAAACTCAGAATACTCTGGAATTTTGAAATATTACTTTGTAGTTGGTCATGGTAGGTGGCAACTTGTTTAATTTAGTGAATACTGTTTACCCAAGCATGTTGCCTTTGTTGATGTTTAAACTTAAAATGTTCCTTTTTACCGGCAGAGTTCTGGTCACTTTGGCTTGATTATTGTAACTAGCACTTTTTTCTCATTTTATATTGTTATTCTGGTATGATTGTAGTGTGTAGACTGGCTTTTGCTTATCAGAGTTTCTGAGACAAAAGGTGCATAGCCGGTAGAACATTGACTGCTAATTGCAACCTTTACCTTTCACCCCAAAAAAACAGCTAATTGTCCTTTTCCATTTGGCCTTAAATTTCTTTGATTATCCTTGTGAAGTTTGTCAAGCTTCATCTTAAATACAGGTAGGAAGCAAGAAACAATCTGTATTCACCTTTATGTTTAAGTAAATGAAAACAATCTCTTCTTTAAATGAATCTTAAATGCATTAGTGTGATTAATCAAATGCTTAGTCAGCTAAATTATCAGAATTTGTTTCATGTGCTTTTTCTGATTTATGTGCTTTTTCTGATTTATTCTATGGGCTTTTCAATCAAAACTGTCAACTTTTGCTAATGCCATCATGAATATTGATTTCCATATGAGCTAGATGTTGATTTTTGATATTAACTTTCGTTTCTGGTAATATGAAGGGGAGTTGGAGAAAACCATTGCACATTTGGATGAAAGTAATAGCAAATTGGCAATTTTAAAAGCAGAGAAAGATGCTGCCAAGGGGGTCCTCTTCCCTATCTTGAATCTTGGAAATAAGCATTCTGCTAATGATAAGGCGAGAGATAAGCAGAGAGACATGCAGGATATGGAGTCCACACTTAAGGAGTATTTGGTAATTTACTGGTTTGTGCGTCTGCACTCATGTTTGGATCCCACTTAAGTAGGTGAATGTATTATATGAACAAGATCGTGTTTGCAGGATCAATCCTCTTTCAGTTTATTCGAACTCAAGCGTCTTCATGAAGAAAGGATAGACATATTGAAGCAGTTGTCCAACTTACAGGTACACTTTGGTTTGCTTGATCTCCTTCCACTCTCTTCGTTGCTAGTGTTCTCGCTGTTTTACTATTGTTGCACCTCATTTGTTTGCTTCTTCACTATTGGTTTGAATGGATACTTCCTTGACAGAACAAACTAAAGAATGTGAAAGCCATATGCTCTTCCCAACCATATGCCTTGGTTAAAGATCAACTTGCGAAAGCTAAAGAAGATGTATCTCTGTATCAGTCCCTATATGAGAAACTACAGGTTGTAGCTGGTTGGTAGTTCGATTGTATTTGTTCTTTATTTGGTTTATCTTGTTGAAGGGGAGCCTTGGCGTAACTGGTAAAGTTGCTGCCATGTGACCAGGAGATCACGGGTTCGAGCCGTGGAAACAGCCTCTTGCAGAAATGCAAGGTAAGGCTGCGTACAAAAGACCCTTGTGGTCCGGCCCTTCCCCGGACCCCGCGCATAGCGGGAGCTTTAGTGCACCGGACTGCCCTTTATTTGGTTTATCTTGTTGCTAATTTTTTGTGATTAAACTAGGTGGAGAAAGACAATCTTTCGTGGAGGGAAAAAGAAATGAATTTGAAGAATGATATAATTGATGTTTTTCGGCGATCTTCCACCGTTGCTGATTCCAGAATAGCCTGGCTAGAAAAGGAGATACAAAAACACATGCAAGAAAGAAATATGATTGAGGCTAAGCTCGAAGAAGCATCAAGAGAACCTGGTATATAGAAAAGCAGTTGTTGTTGGTTACTATTTTTAACCCTTAAAATGTGTACTCCAACATGGTAACATGCAGCAATATTTAATGATAGATGCCATTTGTTTCAGGTAGGAAAGAAATTATCGCAGAATTTAAAACGTTGGTTTCTTCATTCCCTGAAACAATGGGCAATATGCAGAATCAACTAAGTAATTATAAGGAGACTGCTTCAGATGTTCATTCACTACGAGCTGATGTTCAGTCACTTAACAGTATTCTTGATCGGAAGGTTTTGGTGCTAATCCTCTAACTTGTACTATTCCATTATTTTTCAAATGATCATTTCTTTAAACAATGCTTTTGTTTTGCTTTTTAATAGTCAAAAGAGTTAGAAACGTTGTCTGCCAAGTCAGCTTCCCAAGTGACTGAAATGCTGAAGTTGCAAGCTATGGTATGTTCAACCTTGCTCTTGTCTCTCTGTTGCAATCTTTCAGCATCTATTTCCGATCTGTTATTCTTGCTGGGTTCTCTATTAATTTTAAGTTAGTTCTTACTTCATTGTATTATGTCACTTGCAATTTTTTGGCCTCTTTCGTGAGAGTTTTTGATTTCAGGTGCCTGACAAAATACAAATTATGACATTAGGCTTTGGTTTAAATTTCCTGGCGCAGGTTAATGATTTGAAAGAGAGTGATATGCAGTTAAAGCTCATTTTGGAAATGTATAAGCGTGAATCTGCTTTCTCAAGGTAAGACATGGTTGGATGTTTATTGTGATCAAGTGAAGTCACTTACTGTTGAAGAGTTTCCTGGTGCACGCTTAATGTGTTTCGTGTGATTAAATGTTGACTGTATTATTAATTAGCATGATTTTAGGAGATTTGCTTTTCCATTTGTAGAGTAACTATGAAATAAATTATTTCCTTTTTATTGTAATTGATTGACTTTCCTTAATCAATTAGGACTCACTTGTATAAATACCCTTTTTCATGTGATGTAAAGACATGCTGAAAATCAAAAAAACCCTTTTCTTTTTCTCAAATTCTACATGGTATCAGAGCCATTGGTGCCTTTTGAGGTGATTTTTTCTCCCTCGCAACTATAGGTTGGGTCTAGTTTTCTCCCTCCTTGAAGCTGTCCTCAAAGGCTACTTCCGGCTGAATTTTTTCGAGATTCTTTCTTGCTTGGGTTTGTCTGTCAAATTCGAGCCAACCCACCAATTTTCAGTTTGTTTTTTTATTTTTTTATTTTTTTATTTTTAAAATCACCGGAGATAGGGTTCCAGCGAGGCAGACCTGGTTTTCGGGCGAGATAGATCTGTCCTTCAATTTCTTTTTCCAGTTTTTTTCTTCTTCTCTGATGGACTGCTTTATAGATAACTTCCTTCTAGAATTTTCTGATTTGGAGACCTGTTAAAACTATGTGTGGAACGACTTCGGGCGAGACTGTCTTCGGATGAAATTCAGCATCTTCCCTGACTCCTGCCCAAACTTGACTCGCCTTCTGTTTCCATATCTAATTACGTGCAATCAGGTACTGCCTTAAGTGCTCATCGTAATTCATGGGTTGTTGATTTTGGTGCGAATGACACATAACAGGCTCCTCTAAAGGCTTACAAAACTACTCCTAGTCCCCAAGGGAATTATGTCAGAATAGCCTACTGGAAATTAGAACTGAGCAGTATATAGGGAAGCGACCTTACTGTTATTTTCATTTAATTTTCGCATTATATACATTGGATTAGTGTGATGCTGGATTTTCTCAAGTCATTTGTTTTTTGAATTGGTCTGAGATATTGTGGCTTTGCAATAATGGGTTACCTTGGAATTTGTTATAACATGTGTATGTATGAAACTGAGGTGCATCTGTTAGGGATCTATTTTAGGTGGTTTGATTATATTATATTTATAATGATAACTAATATGTCGATGTGGAAAACGGTTGGCTCTCTATATTTCTGAATACGACATGCTTTCATCATGCTTGTAAATTAGATCTTATTTATCTGGACATATCACATTGACAAAAGTTTCTTATGGTGCTTCTAATTGCATTTGAGCTGCCTAAGGTACTTTTGAGTTTTGACCAATCGAATGTCAATGTTTGACCTTGAAGATGTTTTTTGGAGATAAAATATATGGGTGAATATTCTTTTTGCAGTGAAGTCTTACAAATATGTTTGCAGAAGCTCTTCTTCTACTTCGTAATGCTGAAATAGCATTTAGTGTTCTGTGATAGAATCCTTGCTGATAAGCTGTTGAATTTCATCATTTAGCTACATAGATTTTCAATGGGCATATATTTACTTGAATGGATCTTTTTCTTCACTAAGAATGCTTCCAAACATTACCATGGTGACTGCAGGGATGTTTTTGAGGCTCGGGATTCTGAGTACAGAGCTTGGGCTGGTGTTCAGAGTCTGAAGACTTCTCTTGATGAACACAATTTGGAATTGAGAGTGAAATCTGCTATTGAAGCCGAGGCTAACTCCCAGCAGAAGCTAGGTACTGCAGAAGCTGAGATTGCAGAGCTGAGACAGAAGCTGGATGCTTCTAAAAGGTCTGTTGCCCTCTTGTTATTTTGAATGATGAGTCCTCATACTGCTGTTGGTAGATCATTCAGAAAATTGTCTGTGTGCTTTAACAATAAGATGACGTCTTCCTAACTAGGAGCTGAAGTTAATATGTACTCCCATACAGTGGCGTACATAGGATTTTTCGTAAGCAATGTCGACATTTAAGAATACAAGTGAAAAATTTATATAACAACGTTATGTTAATAAAAATACTATTATGAAGACTGGAGAACAGTTTATTTTTCAAACCAGGGTTTAACTTTAAACTTTATAACTATGTCCAGTTCCTCATTGGACAAGTAATTTAATCTCTACAATTTTACCTAAATCGAATCTGGTCAGTCTGGTTTACCTTGTCATTCCTTGACAAGGAGTTGGAAGTTCAAATCTCGCTAGCAACATTAACTTATTTAGTACAAACAAAGGGCCAGTTACGAGAAAGTGTTAAAAAAAAAAAAAGAAGAAGAAGAAGGCACAAGGCGCTTGCTGTAGCTTGAACTTGGGAGGTTTGTTGCAATAGTGAAGCGCTAAACCAACGAGCCAACGAAGCTCATTTGGTTAAGCAGTGTCATTTATATTATTTGTACTGTATTCCGTTTTTCAAATCATGTATATATGTATATATATTTACAAAACGTTTTCGACGAAGGGGTGTCGGGTGACAACCCTGGGCATAGGGTGCAGCCGCCCCTGCTCCCATACATGAGAACTCTCCTAAGTAAGGACTTGGCAAACGACTTGCCATGCTTTCTGGGCTTGACTAAGGAGAAAGTATTGGTTGTTGAGGGTCACAAGTCCACTATTTGTATCCATGCCTTCATTACAACTTCCAGCATGTTTGCCAATCAAAGTTTCTGTAGCGGGGAACCATGTTCTCATCAGGAGGTGTTGGTTTTGAGAGAGGACCTTGGACTTTGGAGAGAAAGATGGTTCTGGAGAGCCTTTCTTTTTATCAGTTTGATAGAACTCTTGTTTCTCTTGTTCCTTGTAATAATTAACTAGTGTCCTGAAAATATTCACGAAGATTGTTGGTTCTCGTTACTTCAGGGAACGGTCCAGACTCTCGGAAGTCTTGAAGTCGAAGCATGAAGAAACCGAGGCCTACCTATCTGAGATCGAGGTCCGTTTACTGCTTAACTTGTGTGCTTATAGGTTAGTTATATGGAAGTCGGAACATTAGCCTTGTAAAACAATCTGAAAGATTAGAGAAATTCTTTTGTTCCAGACAATTGGGCAGGCCTACGATGATATGCAAGCTCAAAATCAGCAGCTCTTCCAGCAAATCACAGAGAGAGATGATTATAATATCAAGGTAATCTATCTGACAAGAAAGCCTTCAATCTCTTTAGAATGTGTAAAATTGGTTGAGCATGGGGCTTTCATAATGGAGGTCTCAGGTTCAAAATCCCCTGCCAACGACAGCAGGGGATTTGCCTTCTGAGTCGAGCTCGTCGCACGGGGCTTGCCTAGTGCGGGTTACCTCTCCTGTGTGGTTGAGCTGGGTTTACCCTGTGCGCACCCAAAAGGTAGTGGCTGCGGGTTCCCATGTCATCAAAAAAAAAAAAAAAAAAAGGGGTAAAAATCTTATACTATTTTATGTACCATTAGTCACTTAAGATAAATAAGTACCATTAGTCCTCCCTGTTTTTTTTCCTAATTGGTGAAATCTGAAATTTGTTCTCAATTTAGATGCTTCATGAGTCAATTAACTTCTTCATGTGAAATGAAGTTCATCTGTGTGGTAGAGTCACTAAAATTAGGGAGAAGTTTGGTTTTGATATTTCTCTTCAGACTTCATTTGTAAGATGTAAAGTATTTATGATGCTGGTCTCCAGCGATTAACTTTTGCTTTTGCTTTTACATCACATGTCAAAGGAGAAAAAGTGATTAATATTGCAGAGGGGTGTTCATTATTTTCTGATGAATGGTTTACATTGGTTCCGGTGTTAATAATTTCCGATGCAAGTTTGTTACTGCATCTATATTGGTTTACTATACCAAGTAGCTCTTCTATGTCTAACTGCTAACCACTACTACCCCTCCAGATGGTGACATCCCGATCTACATTTTTCATTTTCATCAGTGGTTGTCACCCCACTGTACCCGGCTACTATTATTTTTTGTTTGTTAAAGATCAATAGTATTACTATCCAGCAACAAGGGGGTGCTGTCAAATATATATGTAATTGACTGTGTGGATATTCCCAGAAGTCTTTTGCAACTCTTGGTACCTTCTTGGTACTTGGTCAATAAACCTTTACCTTATCCAAAAGAAAATATATACAAGGGTACAAGGGCTTTTTTCAAGAAACTACTTGTGAGAGAGGAATGTACTTTCCCCCATGACGCTATATGGAGTCCTAGAGCACCGAGGAAGGTGTGTTTCTTTGTATGGTCCGCGGCTAGGGGCGTGATCTCAATGACGGAGAATCTGGGAAAGAGGAGGATCAACTATGTCAGTTGGTGCTTTATGTGCAAGAGTACACGTGAAAGTGCTGATCATCTTCTGTTGCATTGTAAGGTGGCTAATTGGTTATGGAGGGTACAGTGAAGGAGGCTTTGCAAAGTTGGACTCATAGGAAGGGGAAAGAGAAGCCCTAACAGCATGGAGTGTTGTCCCCTTTAGCAATCATGTGGGTCATTTGGAAAGAAAGAAATAGGAGGTCATTTGATGGGGTGGAACAAGATTTTGTAAAATTGCATAGGAGTGTTTTGTCTCTAGTTACTTTTTGGTGTACTTACGAGGTCCCTATTTGTAGAGAGGATTGGACCTCTTTTGTTGAGGACCATATTTTGATGTAGGTTATCTTCTTTGGTATATGGCTTGTATACGGAGATTCCCTAATTGTCAATAAAATTATTTACCTTATCAAAAAAAATATAAAAATAAAAAATACAAGGGCCAGCATCACTACTTGCACCAATAAAAGAGTACAGAAACACATCTTTATTAAATGCTAATTACAGATTCGGATTTGCTTTCCGTAAAAACGTTGACTTGCTGCTACTTCCATGGCTATCTTTCATCAGCCATTATTCTGTTATATGTATTTCTTTGGGGAAACTACTTAGAACTATATAACTATACCTAAATGAATGAAATTAATTTAGCAGTAAAGAATTTTGGAAAATCTTTGACTGTAAGAATGCTTTCAACCAACTTGCATGGAACCTTAGTTTGTCAAAACGGACTGCCTCGCATCCATGGCAAGGAGCCTGTAGAGTTGGTAAAAGACCTGGAAGTAAACAACACAATTATCTCATTACAATTTCTCAAAGGGTCAAAGACGTAGAGTGAAAGAAACGGCCGAGGTATAGCTGGGGCTCAAAGCACAAATATAGTGTGAGAGAATTACTGTAGAAAGGCGCGTAAGAAGAAGAAAATAAAAGATGTATATACATATGGTCAAGAGTAATAAGCAGTTTCATCAAAGATGAAAAGGCGAAAAGTTCGATTGGGTTTCTGGAGCAAAGTGCAGACAAAGTGCTGGCCTTGAGAAAGAAAGGCTCAAATGGAAAGGGAGATAGAATATAATATGTAGTTCAAGAATCAAGAATAATAACTATAGACCCAAACAACAGTTATCTAGACAAAAATAATAGAAAAGATCATAATTATTAGGTGAAATATTTATTGTTTAGTGCCAAATCTCTTCAAGAAAGCTTATAGGCGATAAGGCGTATGCCTTAGTGCCTTGAGGGCTGTACTGAAGTGGCCGAGGCACGGACAACTACTTTACACCTGGCTTCAAGGCTTAAGCTCGTGTAAAGCGAGCCTTTGACAAAGCTGAAGTCATAGACATTTACAGCTTTGTGTTCAATTGATTTTCCCCCAGTTCTGTGGCGATTATGCATTGTATTTTCTTGTGTTCTTTTTTCCCTTTTCCATTTCAGTCATGGTAGTTCTGGTCTGAATCTATAACAACCTCGGTTATATTTTTCTTTTTTTTAAAAAAAAAAAAAATTCAGAATGCCTTTTTGTTTTCAAACTTATGTGTATGCATTACATTGTGAAACTTATCCTATTAGGGTATTCTTTTTCTAGATTTTCACGCACTATTGGCTGTGTAAATATTTCTTCCTCCTTGTGGCTGTTGTGAGATCCTATTTTGATCAGTAGGGTAAACACTTGGCTAATCAATAATGGATTGATTGGTATTACCATTTCAAAATGCCATTCGGTTCGCTCAATTTGCGCTTTATTTACGCGAATTCCCATTGTTATCCATTCTCAATAAGGCAGAGTAATGTCATCGTAAATGTGGCATTAACTTGTCCCACGCTTCTTTGACCCCCGGGAGATTCCAGTATTGCGTTGGGCATTACGACAAATTTAATTCTCATGCTCGTATTGCCGGCAAAATTTCCATTGTCCCAACTGTTACCTTCATCCAAAAAAAATAAATAAATAAAAAAAATAAAAAAAAATAAAAAACCTTTTCTTGGACCACTAATTTAGATACATTCCTGTATCTTTGAGTTGATATGTTGGGTTTTAAGGTGTTCCCCGTCCACGAACTTTCATTTTAAGGTGTTCCCCGTCCACGAACTTTCCTGCATCACTTCAACATCTTCAAGCATACTCTGAAAAACGTTCTGTCTGCTTTACATGATTGCTGGCATGCACACTCTGAATAGTCATTGGTCTGTTTTATTTTCTGTTCCGCAGCTTGTTTTAGAGGGAGTACGGGCAAGACAACAGCGGGATTGTTTGGCCTGGGAAACTCAAACCACAGAGAGAGCAGTTGAAGATGCCAATGCAGTTGTCAGTTCCTATGAAATGAAAGCTGCCAAAATTGATGACCAGGTAATTGGAGATCTTCTCTGAAGTGCCAAATGTTTTATATTTTCTCCAGACTTGAAGTGTGTGTATTTCCTTTCAGTTGAGGGGATGCTCAGACTTAGTTCAGAAACTTGCTGAAGATAGGGTTCAGAGTTCTCTTGCTTTGGAGAACACTCAAAAACGGTTGTTAGATGTAAGAAAATCTTCCCAGCAATCGCAGGAGACACTGGAAGAATTGCAATCCAAGATTGACAAAAGTCGAGTTGATCTTGCACAGTTGCAGATGGAACTAGAGAAAGAAAGGTAATTGAAGGTTACCCTTTGTCTGCATGCCCAGTAGCAATTTAGTTCTTAAACTAATCTCGTGCATTCCTTTATTATCTGGTCCTCACTTTACTTGGCTAGGTTTGAGAGAAAAAGAGCAGAGGAGGACGTGCAAGCTCTGAGGAGAAAGACTTTACGTTTGAGATCACACATCGAAGGGTCATCTGTTCTTGAGAAGCTTCAGCAGAAACTAAGGGAATACAAGGAAATACTCAATTGTAGTGTTTGCTTTGATAGGCGAAAAGAGGTTGGACCAACTGACCTTTTTCTTATTTATTTGGTTGATCAATATCAGTTTGGTGAAGCTGAAAGTACCTATAAAATGTCACATCTGTTGTCGGATGCATTGTGCAAGTTTGTGATCTTGGCAGCAGATGAGAAGGAAAGATTTATGGGTTCTTACTTTAGATTGTTTATTGAGATAATAGTATGCGCTATCCAAGAGATTCTTCAGTGACAAGATCCTATGGTTCTAAATTTTGGGAAACAACCAATAGCGAGACTGAATATCACTTATCCAAAATAAAATAATAGTACATCCTAACCAAACATGTGATAGCCAGTAGGCTGGCTACAATATAGATATTAAATTTGTTATGTTATCGTGTCCGATGTGGATAAGCATAGTGATGCACTTCTACCATTTTGTGAGATTTTAAGGGATTCTGAGTGCCAACTTATTACAGTGATTGGTTCAATTTTGGCATGGTGATAATAGAACTAGTATTCTCCAATTTTTTTTTTTTTTTAATAACGGTGGTGACCTCGACTATTCCACCGGTACACTACCTCCCCACTAGCACAGTTATGGGGTAACTTTGCTTATTAAGATTTATGGTTTAGGCAGGTGAGAAGAAATTGCCCAGTGTTTTTTGTATCTGTTGGTATTTGATCCTTTCTCCGTAAGGTTTGCACCTACTTCATTGACCACTAGGCCATACCCTTGGGTACAACTATTTTTCTCCATACATGTAATTATCTCCGTAGTGAGGAAAGAATTTAACTTTGCTCGACTCTTTATACTGATATCTACTCTCTGCTCCGAGAGCTAAGATTTCTTTATTACATTACAGGTTGTCCTCGCGAAATGTTACCATCTCTTTTGTAATCCGTGTATCCAAAAAATTGTTGAGACTCGTCACCGCAAGTGCCCTGTTTGCTCTGCAAGTTTTGGAGCAAATGATGTGAAGGCTGTTTATATCTGATCAGGAACATGAAAATGTCTGGGACTTTCCTGATGTGAAGCAAGATTGTCGTTCATTGATGGTCTGGGCATATTTGTGCAGGTAATAACATAAAATAGAAACTTTTGCCGGTTGTTGAAAGTTGATAGTCTGCATGGATTTGCTGGTGCTGATCCGAAGTGTCCAAGGTTGCGGATTTTGTTAATTTGACTTCCCTTGTTGCACTTAAGTTCATATCTTTGGTTGCTATTGTAGATGACCACGTTATTAAGTCCACCAATGCCTCAAATAGAGAGTTTGCTTACCTGTTGCAGCCCCCTCCGCCGCTTCTCTTTTTTTTTTTTTTAAATATATTGTAATTTTTCATAGTTACTGCCTGAATAGGTAAGTAGTTCAAGTAGTTCAGTACTAACATGTTCTACCTTGACATTAGCAAGCACAACTGCAAGATGCAGCATTATGTATACTTGTTGCCTCAATTTCTTAGCAATCGTCTCAAAAGATGCATATAATTAATCTTCTATTTTTTCATTTGATTTACCATGGTCTTGTGTCATCAGAAAAGAGGATTGCTAGCAGATAAATAATTTTGGGCGTTTGGGAAATGTTTGCTGATTTTGGCAAATTTATTTTGCTCTGTTAATCAAGTTTTCGAAAACAAAATAAACATTTTAAAAAAAAAAAAGGGGAGGGAAACTGCTTGAAAGATGTTTTAATGTGGAAACAACCATTGCAACTTTAAGAAACAGCTAGCAGACGTGTTTCAGATTTTGTAAAATTATACACGAATGATATTGGAAAAGCTGTCCAAACTCGAGTAGTTGGAGGGAAGAAGGTAAACACTTTGATGTTGTCTAGACGTGTTAACTGTAGGAATTGCCATTATGTAACTCTGTTGACGTTGACTTGTATCAATTAGGCGTTTTATTCGAAAGCTTTATAAAATTATAGTACAAGCTTTATGTCTTATGGTACTTCGGTTGAACATTGCCAAGCAGTGACAAACCATTTCATTGTCTGATCGGTCATTATGTTAAAATGTTTTTATTATTATAGAAGTAGATAGTGTATTGTCAGCAAAAATTTCATCCTATTTGCTATGCCATAGTAGATCTGGGTAATGCATCAACTATGCTCTCTAGCAACTGCTACTGATGATATGACTTAACAATCAAGATCATTACTCTCTACGGTTCATAATATGAATCAACTTTGCCTTTCTGTTTTTGTATAAATACGTGTCCACTTACATAACCAAGAATTAACAAATTAATTATTTTCTTTGAGATTTATCCCTATTTAGATAGATGACTATGAATTAACAAATTAATTATTTTCTTTGAGATTTATCCCTATTTAGATAGGTGAGTTTCTATGTAATTAAGAAATTATATTAACTAGGTAGTATTTAGTTAAGGATTTAGTCAAAACACTTTTTTTTTTTTAAGACTTTAATATTTTTTAAATAAGGGCCAAACAGCGCTATTAGTCAAAACACTTTTTTTCTTTCTGTTAAAGGCTAAGAGGACAATTATCTTGAAGCGGAGCAAGTAATAACTTTGGCAAATTCAAAAGACGCTAGCCAATCGAGTGCGGAGGGTGTTGTGCTCGTCTTCATCCGTTCCCGTTAACGACCGCAAAGCCCTACACTGCTGCTACTCGCTACCTCGGGTATCCCATCTTTCATAAATTACCTATTAAATGGAAAGTCTTCTGGCAAATACCTGGGATATCCCATCTTTCATAATTATCTATTAATGGAAATTTTAGTTCATTATTGACAACCTGAACACAATGTTTGCATGTTAGAAAATTAAGCTATTCAATATGGTTGGCGTACGACTTTAGGCTAAAGCCTCTCTGAGCGGCATTCCTAATCATGTTATGCAGTATAGCTTGCCTAGCAAGACCACTAACCACATTAATAGATATCAAAGGACCTTCATCTGGGGTACCACTAATTAATGTTAAGGAAAAAGATGTATCTCATAGAATGAATCCTATCACTAAGCCAAAACACACTGGGGGTTTGGGTTTTCAAAAGGTTGAGATAAAAAAGAGAACTTTACCAGTTGGGTTAGCTTGGAGAATGCTTAAGAAGCCTAACATTTTATGTGTGAGTGTTTTAGCATTGTACTTAAAAAAAAAATGATTAGGATGGCCAAAGTCTAGAACGTTGAAATGCGGTGCACTAGGGTAACAAAACTAGTTTTTGACTGAGATGGATTCCAAATTATGACTCCACAAAAATAGTATATATGGACCTCTAAACTTTACAGAGGATGCCATGAAGATTTCATGCCTCTTTTCTAATGGAGTCTGGAACTTCAACAACCTCTCATTTCAACTTCCAAGTTCCGTAATCAACATCATCCAAAACATAGTTGAAGTAACCACATTGGTGACCGACGAGAATCCTGGACTCCTTATAAGACTTAGGTAATTCTATTCCCTTTGAGCTAGTTTTTGAGGTGTGAGTTAGACCCAATGCCTAATTTGACATGATATCAGAGCCAGGCCCGATCCGGTGTGGACCCTCGGAAAAAAAAGGGGCGAAATTCCCCCGGATCAATTGACCGGTCCTGGACCGATGGGGGGTGAAATTGCCCCCGGTCCATGAACAATGTGCACGCTCGCATCGAACAATGGACCCCGATAAAAGAATGTCGTGATTTGGGCGGGAGGGGGGGGGGGGGGGTGAAGGATATATACGACATCCTCGCTCCCTGAAATTCGAGGCCACACAGAGGGTGTGAGTTAGGTCCAATGCCTAATTTGACAAATTCATAATGCGGTCGTGGGTAGCATGTATGATGATGACGAAGAGGAGGATATTGTTTACGAACATTATTTTTGTTCCAACTTCAGGACGGTGTTCTGACATTTCAAGTTGTAAAAACTGAATGTCCTGGAGTTTCACTTGTATAAATTAGATTGAAGAGTATTTTTTAATCAAAAAATCGAACAAAATATCTGTAATTCCAGTACAAGGTCCTAGATATTTAAGTTGGAAAAGCTGAACTCCATATCCTGGAGTTCAAGAAAGCAAAAGCTGAAGAAACAGATCTCTGTAATTTTTTTAAGCTGAGAGTTATTTTTGTCTAAATATTATTTTTAAATGAAAAATTGGCTACATTTCAATTATTTTTGGAAGCGTGACTTATTTTCAAATAGCAGGGTAAAGTGGCTATTTGTGAATTTTTTGTGATTTATGTCCCGCCAAAAAACTATACTAAAGCCAAGTACTGCCCCTCTTCTTTTTATCCGGACATAAATTTGGCATTTATAAATAAGTTTTTAGTACTGCACAATGAGTGTGTAGAATTTTAATACCATTACGTTAACTTACAACAACAGGTTGGTATACATAGCAAGCTTAATATGATTTTTTTGTTTTTTTTAAAATATTCCCTCTGTCCCAATTTATGTGAAAATGGTTGATTGGGCACAAGGTTTAAGAGAAAAAGAAGACTTTAGAAACTTGTGATCTAACATGAGCCATAAATATTTTTATAGCAAAAAATTATCTCATTAAAACTAATGAGAAGTTTGAAGTTGAATTGTTAATAAGTATAAAAACATGTCATTCTTTTTTGGACTGACTACAAAAGAAAAAATGTTACATAAATCGAGAAGGAGGGAATAATATATTGACCAGAGATAACCAATTAAATTATACTAATAGAGTAATTTTCTTTTAAACTATCAATATATATAACTTAAATCCTTATAAATAGAAGGAAGACATATCTCATCCACAAGTTTATTGCAGCAGTCCAGTGTCACTTAAGTATTTCTCTCACAATGCTCAATTTTCATCAACAAACCAACATACCTAAAGAATTCATTTATCCCAAGGAAGAATTAATACAAGCACAAGAAGAGCTAAATGAACTAGTAATAGATCTTAGAGGCATCTTTACAGGCAATAATTCTGTGGCAACACAACATGTAGCCATGCTTGTCAAAACAGCTTGCTTAAACCATGGATTCTTTCAAGTTATTAACCATGGAGTTGATTCTCAACTAATTAACATGGCTCATGCTCATGTTAATGATTTCTTTAAGCTTCCATTAGGAGTAAAATTAAAGGTTCAGAAACAACATGGTAGTTTGTGGGGTTATTCAAGTGCCCATGCAGAGAGATTTAATTCAAGATTGCCATGGAAAGAAACTTTATCCTTCAATTTTCATGAAAACAGTGGCTCCAATCAGAGTGTTGTTGTTGATTTCTTTGAATCTGGTTTTGGAAAAGAATTTGAACAAATGGGGTAAGTTTTCTTGCTCATAATTTTATGCTGAAATTAATGTGAGGATATGTATCCCACTTGGGTATATCCAAGGTTTTTTCTCTTTCCTTCATAAGGGAATTTATATGAATACTATGTGTTTGTATTTAAATTATATATATTGATAGTGAAAGATATCATCATTGCAATTTAACCTGTTATAGCATGTTGATACATTTTTTTTTTTTTTCCAACCTACCACATTATGCTTGCGATAATTCTGAATAACATGTTAATTTAGATCAACTTTATCAAAAGTAAAAAATCTATACATTGTCCATTTTCCAACCTACTCATTATGCTTGCGATAATTCTGAATAACATGTTAATTTAGATCAACTTTATCAAAAGTGAAAAATCTATACATTGTCCATGCACAAAATTTTAGTATTTATTTATCCTTTCATAAAAGTTTAGTCTTCATTTATTCATTTTCCTTGACATTAACAGACCGTATCAGCCTACTGTAGTTCATTTCGTCAAAGTAAATACAATGGCACATGAATAAATTTATTACTAGTTCTTAAGGAATTCCCATATGTTAAAAGTTGTATACAGGGTACAATTTTCTTATTGGAAAGTGTCAAAATTGAGGGTATATTTTCTTTGGCTAGCATTCTGTCACTGATAATGTCGTGAGATAGAGTATACTTGATATTACTAGAGGTCAAATAAAAAAGTAGTATGTTACTAAAGCTAATCGATTTAATTTTTGTATACTGACAATGCAAAGAAATTTATACTGTCAACGGCGCCGTACTGTCAATGCGTTTTAAGATGATGTTTGAACTTGTCTAATTTTTTCAAGTTATTGATCCCACTTTTATAAATAGTTACTTATAGTTGCGAAGTACTCCATCTTCTAAAGGTCATAATATAGAGTATAAATTTTTTAAATTATCAGTATATAAAAGTTAAACTTAATACTAATTACACCACCGGTTTGTCGTCTCCTTCCTTTTTTTTTTATTTTATTTTTATTTTTAACAGATTGGTGTTTGAGAGATACTGCAAGGAAATGAAGAGGTTAGGACTTGTAATCATGGAGATATTGGGAATAAGCCTAGGTGTAGAAAAATCTTACTACAAAGAATTTTTCAGAGATGCAAATTCCATAATGAGATGTAATTTCTATCCAACTTGCCAAGATCCTGATTTAGCCCTTGGAACTGCACCTCACTGTGATCCAAATTCATTGACAATACTACATCAAGATCAAGTTGGAGGGTTGGAAGTCTTTGTCGATAGCAAGTGGAAGTCAGTGAGACCTAGGCCTGATGCACTCGTCATCAATATTGGTGACACTTTTACGGTGAGTCCAAAAGTACATATATGCTATGAGTTTAAAATTTGGGAAACTTACATAAACAATTACCTTTTATAAGCTCCTAACACTATATAGCTATAAGTTTGTAATTTACAAATCGTAGCTACCTTTTATGTGGTTTCGACTGTATTTCCCTTTTTTTTAAAAATACAACGAAATACATGTATCATAAAAACAGAATGAGTAAATCCTTTAAATATACGAAGGAGTTTTACTCGTATTTTCATGTTTTTAAATACAGCTAAATACATGTATCATAAAAGAGTGGAGTAAATCCTTTAAATACACGAAGGAGTTGTGTATTTCATTGTATTTATATACTGATAATCCTTTTGTTTTCTCTGTATTTAATTGTATTTCAGTGTTTACACTCAGAAAATGACAAAATGAAGAAAATACACTGTAATTAAAAAGGAACAATACAATCAAAACCGGTCGGATCTCCGGTGAAAAACAAAATACCACTGTATTTACACTAAAAGAATGAAGAATACATTCAAATCCTTTTAAAAATACACTGTATTTATTCAGATCTGAGATAGATTCTGGTCAAAATCAAAAAATACAATTAAAAAAAAAAAACGAATACACTCAAATACACTCAGATCTGATATACAAGAAGGAGAAGAAGCTATAGATTCCGGTCCAATCTCTTGTCAAATACAAAAAAAATACACTAAGAAAATGACGAATACACTCAAATACATCTGAGATACAAGAAGGAGAAAAGACCATGAATTCCGGTCTCCACCTTCATCAATGCGGGCAATCAATTAGAATAAATCAAGTCCACCTTCATCACGAGCTTTTAAAGCATCCACAAGCCAAACCAATGCTTTCCCACCAAACCCGATTGGCAATTTAGATCTAGGCTTGGAAATACATAACTCAATAATTTTAGGTCTAGTAAGATTTTTAGGGATGGTTATGTGTAGAAGGTTGATTTGGGGAAAATGGTTGTTGGTGAAGGAGTGGGGGAGAAGAAAAAGCCGGGGGACCCAATGGGAGAAATGGTGGCGGCGATAAAGGTATTAGGGGATGGAGAATGGAGAGGATGAAGATGGATATGGCAAGAGAGTTGGAAGAGATGAGAATGGAAATGGAGATGAAAAGAATCGAGATGATACTTGAATCGCAGAAACGAATTGTGGAGGCTTTTCCTCAAGCGTTGTTAGAGAAGAAACATAAGAATGCTAAGAGAATGCCAACTCCTGAAGGAGGGAGAGGCAAGGGGAAACTAGATCTGGGGTAGGAGAGGGAAACGGAGAGAAAGAAAGAGAGGGGTGACGGAGAAGATAGATTTGGTAGGTGAGAAAAAATCAATTTAAAAGAGGAACTTGTGAAATACAAGACACTAGTTATGATGTGTAATTTAAGAAAATATTTTAGCTAGGAAAAATAAATAAAATAAAAAATAGTTATTATTCATAAATAGGTCTTAGAGATAGATATGACAAGTAAATTTTTCTTTAAATTTTATGTGTTGACAGTAAAAAAGATATTTACGTAATCATCAGATAATTATAGGTAAATTTACGTATTAACATCGGTTGATAACCTGATACAATAGTAAGTAACAACTAACTTGTTAGATAATTAAAGGAAAATAGTCAACTTTGCCCCTAGACTATTGGAAATGAGATAACTTTGACTTTCATTTTGTATTTGGCACAGTAATGCCTAACCATTAATAAATAACTGAAAAATACCCTTACCATCAGCCAAGTAGCTCAAAAAAGACCTCATCACTACTCCCACTTGAATTGGAAAAAGCTAACTTTGCCTCCAGACTATTCGAAATGAGACAACTTTGCATTATGTTTTATTTTTGGCACAAAAATATCCTTACCGCAATAAATAGCTCAGGAATAGCCTTTTCATGACGATTGCTCTAGCTTGGATTGCAAAGGGCTAATTTTACCCCTAAATTATTTGAAATGGAATAATTTTATCCTCCGTTTCTCAAATTGGAGTAGACCAAGGAATTAAGGAGGCAGGTGGGATCACGAGGATGAGTATTAGGGCTTTCTGCCTTGCTACTATTTCTGTAAAAAATACTATTTTTACTAGTCCTGCATACTAAAAATAGATGTGTTTACTTATCCAGTTTGAAAAATCAAGAGATAGTTTACCATTTCATACCTATTTTACCATTATTATTAATTATTGAGTTGGAAACTTTAAGGAATTGTTAGTGGCTGCGTAACTTTTAAAGCATATTTGATTGATTTCAATCATTAGATAACTTAGTAATAATTATGGGTGATATAAGAAAATTATACTCTATTTACGCTTCATGGGTGTGGACAAGACTAACACAGACAAGTAAAAATAGACGGATGGACTATATGCAAAGAATTCAAATTTATACTACATACATATAGTAACAAAATTTCTTTGTTTAAAGTGCAGGCCCTGTCAAATGGACTATACAAAAGTTGTGTGCACAGGGCAATAGTAAACAGACAACTTGACAGAATATCATTGGCATTTTTCTTCTGCCCAAGGGAAGACAAAATTATAGTACCCCCACAAGATCTTGTCTCAGGGCCAAGAATGTACCCTGACTTCACATGGTTTGATTTGCTCAATTTTACACAGAACCACTATAGGGCTGATCAAGCTACTCTCCAAAACTTCACTCTTTGGTTCCTTTCTTCCAAATTCAATAATCCGACATAGCAAAAAACAAAAAAACATGTACTACTATTTATCCAATCTATATTGTGGGCTGTATAAGAGATTTTAATGCAACTAGAAAATATAGAGAACTTGAAGTATTTTTTGTTTTAATTTGTTTAATGTTGGACTGAAATGAATTTAAATGAAGAAGCATGATTAGTAAATTTATATAGCCTACTCCAATTTGTGATTTAGGCGTATTTAGGGTCAGTTTGGTCATGATTTCAAATCATTATTTGAAGTTAAAATTTTATTGGACATGCAATTTGGATCTCACAAATTATAATATATTTTTCATAAACATGAAAATCCCACAATTTGTGAAACTATCAAAACTTACCTAAATCTTTTACAATATTTTTAAATGTGCAAATCATAGTTCATAAACAAAGTATCGCAATTCTAAACCGCATTATTAATGAATTGCATATCTCCATGTTTATTTTATAAATAAATGCTTGCAATTACATACTATTACAAATTTTCAAATACACATAATTTTAACTAGTAGTAACTAGTTAACAATAAATCAACAATAGTAGTAACTGACTATTCTTTAATATAATCTTCCCACATGGTATGAAAATCTCTTCACGTCGAGCGTGAGTTTTATTTTTTTTACCAAACCAACATCACAAACTTGGAATTAACATCTTACTTTTGGAGAATTTGAGATTTGAAATCATAATTTGAAATGAAATTGAAATTTCGTTTAAACAAATGCCGATTTCAAATCAAAATTTCAAATATGAGCTCCAAATTACATGGCCAAACGCCTATTTATTGTAGTTGGAGTATTTGTTTCTAATTGGTATTGTGTTTTTATTTACTTTTGATATATACTAGTGTAATATATATATTTGGCAAGCAAATGTAATTATTTTTTACCAGCCGGCCAAATGTAACTTACCCTTAAAAAATTGACATATTGAAGCCGGTAATGAGCAATTGATATGTTAAAAATAATGATGAAAACTGCCTTAAAGCTGTTTACAAGACAAGAGGGGGTTGCTCATATGGTAATCACCATCCACCTCCAACTCTAAGGTTGTGGATTCAAGCCATAAAAGGAGCAAAATGATGGAAGCTCCTAATAAGGGGTAAAAAAACTATTTACAAAAACGTCTATGAACAAGTACCTTATTCAAAACGACGAAAAGCACAAACGAATGGAGGAGGAATTAGGTATTTTATCTTGGAAAATTTATTTTAGCATAAGGGAAAACTAATAAAATTTTAATCAAACCAACAATATTTATAGGTCGGAAAATTACGAGGAAATCTCTATATCTCTTACAATTCGAATTGAAGAAAATGGTATTTTCAGATCTCTTATATGTTATTTTTCAGATATGTTACGTGTTACGTGTAAAAACGAAGATCTTTCGCAAAGGACATAAAACTAAAAACATTTTGTAAGTGGCCTACAAAACCATTTCTCTTGTGAGGAAAACCAATTAATCAATTATATTCCTTTTCCTGTATCTCTTATGAGCCATTCTCTTGGAAGTCCATAGTTCTCTAAATTGGCATTTGAAAACTTCGAGTGTCCTTGAACTCATACCTAGTTTTCGGGTAACATTAGCTGTCTAAGACTAATCAATTTTGTCAAGCTGACAACTGGAATATTATACTAGATAACATGTATACACTTATATATACATACAAAAAGTAATTAA
Organism: Lycium ferocissimum; assembly: GCF_029784015.1. NCBI lineage: Eukaryota > Viridiplantae > Streptophyta > Magnoliopsida > Solanales > Solanaceae > Lycium > Lycium ferocissimum. The sequence continues at coordinate 48,034,386 of NC_081351.1, forward strand.
GACATCAAATATGTACAAAAATCTGTACTTAACGACTTGAATTTAGATTTTCCTTCACGTGGGATATAGATTCTGAAAAGGAAGAGACAAATGACAAACCTTGGATACTCCAATGAGAAGCCATAGACAAAAACTACTTGAGAGGCCCCTCCAGATGGAGCCAATACTACCAGACAATAGAGGCAGTGTACAACTGCATGAATGGATTTGATATTATTACCTGAAGTAACTTTTTGAACTCCTTTATCACTATACCATAATATTTTCTTTATGACAAAGTAATTTTTGAATTCTCTTTGCTATTTATACTAGAATCTTTTCTTATGTTAAAGGGAATCCAACAGTTTATTATAATCAACAAAAATCATGCTTTCCTTGTTTACACGGTATTGTATTCGATCAACAAGATTCAATTGAACTCTTTTCCCTCCACCTAGTTCCGCCACTTCTTGATCCGTCGTTCTTCATCCCTTAAGACTTAAGTCCATTTAGGGATTATTTGTTTGAGTTATTAACTACTTTAATGATTACTATCAAACCCAACAACCATATCACACTTATAATTGGTTACCATATCACAATTTTCCCAAGATAATATAAACAATTTTCCCAACAGGTGTTTTGACAGGATATTTTTGTTGTTAATGGATGTTCTTCTTCTCTTCAAGATTCTTATAAGCTACCATATCACTATGATTGGGTAAAAATAACAAAACATGAGCTTCTGATATCTAACTTGATTCTGGCACACATAAATCAATTTTGCTTTTGCTCTCTTCTTTGTTTTTTCTAAATTTTAAATGCCAGTTGTAGTAACCTCAATGAATATGACTTTTACAAACTTTGATGAAAATTCCCTTATTTGGTTTCATACACTGGTAGTTAGCCCACCCAGACAGGATCAAATTACTATCCAAATCTAAGGTTTCCGCAAGATTTCTTGGTGTCCAGCAGAATCATCAATCGCTTACATTGAAACCACAATATAATTACACTTGTAACGTATCAACTTAACAAAAAGTAAAAATAAATAAAGAAATAATGAAGTGCCACTTTTCTCTCCAAATGCACACTGATACAATTCAAAATAGTGACAACCATCTGCTAAACGCTCCATAATCTGCTTCATCCCCTGGCTTTGCTTTATTATCTGATTTCATTGCAAATATTTGGCCTTCCAATCACTAACCCAAATTTTATACACTAATGAAATCACACTATACATGTAGAAAATGACAAGTTTTTAAGTGTAAATCAGGATCAGCTGAAAATAAATGTGCTGATTACCGAGATTGGGACCTGATACTCCCCAACGCACAAGAAACTTCAGCTTCTAATCCAGGGCACCACAACGCTTACAGCTTACCTATACAGTCTAAAGTCAAAGTAAATCACAAAAAGCCCCAAAAAATTATATATGCAAGCTCAGCAGGTTATATCTACTTATGTTACAATGTTACAGAAACCAAAATTCTAACATATATATTGTTTGACTTGACAAAGAAAATGCTTTTGCATGTTGTTAAAAAAATATGATTGGCAAAAAATAATACAACAAAATGTGGCAGTTTATCATGTTAAAATGATCAACAAAAACCAAACCACACAGCAACATATAAGCTGAAATGACTTGGGAAGAAAAAGTTTTTGCATCAACGAATGTGTTTCTTAACTGAAAGATATGCTATGTTTTGGCAAAACGTAATAATACAACAAAATGTGACAGTGTCAATAAGATTTCGACGCTGAAAAATAAAGGAGAAAAACTCGAGTGTCAATGAATTTGTTTCTACAGTATTTTCTGTTAACCAATGGATCTCCCAAATAAGTTACCAACTCTGTAGTACCTAACAAGCATAAATGATACTTCTGAGACATAGAAAGATCAGATTTTAAGGATTCATCTAACAGGTAGAATACTGACTACCACTGGTATGTTTGATTTATGAGACCAAGACAATCAGTCGCATACGTATCTCATGACCCTCAGCGTGTATACTTAGTGTGTGCGTGGGTGGGGGGGACAGGAAAATAGAAAACTAATCGTCAATCATCTGAAGTCCCTTTACCTATTTAACAGCACCTGAAAGCGTATTTAACAGGCAGGAAATTGTTCATCATGAATAGTAAGTGAGCAGAACAGCACTCAATATGTAAAATTAAGCAAAAGGATAGTCATAACATTACATTAGGACATTCGAAATTGTAAATGAGAAAGTACGGGTGATTCTAAATAACAAAGAGACCGATCATCAAAAGTCGGCAGTTTCTCCGACTATCTCACAACGCCCAGGGAGAATTATTTGACACGTAAAAAAATATTATTCATGAATTGCAAGTTAGAGAACAGCACACAAAATGGATACTTAGCTAGAACAAGTAAACTTTAAGATAGATTAGGCTATTTGAAATGGTTAAATGGATGCTTACGTAGAAGGGATACACTTTATGAAGGCTACAGCTATTTGGGATAGTTAATGTTATAACTTAGAAGATACGGGCTTAAAAGAAACTGATGTCAATCGAATGAAGTTCCACCAACTACTTCAGAGTGGCGGGGAGGATAATTTGAAGCCACTAGAATAACAATCAATATCCACACTTTCTCATAAGGAACACCAGGTACATACTAGAACAACAACAACTAAGCCTCAATCTGAAACATGTTGGGATCAAACATTTGGTATATACCTATCCAAAAGTAATAGTTCAAGTTCCTATTACCCCGGCCCCCTCCCCTCTTTGAAACCAAGCATGTATCTTTAGTTATTCGTTTTGGGTTTATATTGTGTGATTCAATTATTTCGTTTTTGATTGTTACCATTCACATAAAAAATAAAAAAATAAAAATAAAAATAAAAAAAACCATCTCGAAGATCTACCCGAACTAAAATATGTTTGGTTTAGTTCGATTCTCTTTTGATGGCTTTTCTGCTTTTTGGTTTTTTCAATTTTGTCTTGTCATTTGGTGTCATCATTATGTTTATTTCGTTATGGGATGTACCAAGGCAATGTAAATAGCAAATGTTAAGCATGTCGTATACTCGTATCAATGAACTGAATGGACATTATTACTATACAGTCTGAAGTATATGAGGATTGTGAGCATTTGAGCTTATGAAACGAGATGGTACTTAGCTTCCTAGATTTTTTTCCTTCTATCTTTAGCTTAATTCAGTCTTCTTGTTCAAGTTTACATCAGTGGTATCATAGCAGTTTCCTGCTCAATGAGTATTGATCCATGGCTACCGAGATGAAGAAGGTGTTGAATCGGTTAGATTGAATGGCAATTGACATGGCTAACTTTTCTGTGCTCCAAAATCAGCTGGAAACAGCAGTGATGGATACACTAACTAAATATGCCCACTTCCTAGCGCTGTCACACCCTTATTCTGCTTGATGTGGATATTACCACGGTATTTATGGAGCATATCTTCAAACTTCATGGGATGCCTGAGGATATTGTAAGTGATAGGACTCCAATTTCACTTGTAAACTATGTCAAGAACTATTCATTACAAGAAGTTACCCTGAAACACATCCACTTACATATCACTCTAGTCTGATGGCTAGACTGAGGTTATTAACACGTGTTTGGAGACCTACATAAAGTGTTCTTGCTCTGACTCACCTTCAGATTGGGCACTATATTTGCAGAATGATGATATAATACTGCCTTCCATACTTCCAACCAAACCACTACTTATGAAGATTCGTATGGCCAACCCCTCCCCCCCATTTACCTATGTTCAAGGTGACTTTGAAGTGAGTGAAGTAGACAGAAGTTTTAACTACCATTTACCTATGTTCAAGGTGACTTTGAAGTGAGTGAAGTAGACAGAAGTTTTAACTACCAGGGAATTCAATTGCAGTTGCTTAAGTTTCATTTATGCAGATCTCAGCACAAAATGGTAGACTAAGCCATCAAGAAGAGATCAGATAGGCAGTTGGCAAGGTGGGAGATTGAGTCTATCTTAAGATCCAATTCTACAGACAACTGATTTTCTCTAGAAACAGACATTTTCACTATGGCCCCTATTAGATTTTCTACTATATTATATAAGAGAAAGTATTTCACCAAATTTTACTTTTATATCCTAATTTTATTTATTTAATATTTTTTTGTTTTTTGTTTTAAAGTCTACTTTTCTATGAGATTGATAATTTTCAATTTTTTTTAAAACTTTTTAATTAATTCAGAAGATGGAAATGCTGCTTATAATTCGCTCTACTTGCCAGCACAGTTATCCTATTACATCATCCCTTCTATGTGTTTTTATCCAAACCCTGTTATGAAGTCCCAAATATTAAAGGGTGGAATGAAAATTTTGCTTTCAAAACCTATTTACCAGTTTTCCAAAAAAAACTAGTGCTGCTGCTCTACTTGTTACTCTCTCATCCTCCTCCAATGAAGTCCCAAATAAGGTTGTGATTTTTTCCAGAAAAAATAAGTCCAATCATCCAGCTAAAGTGCTAGTTAGAAGGATGATCGAATAGGTCAATGACTCAGTTTCTGATTCAGTGGGAACAACTTCCTGAAGATGAAGCAAACATGGAAGGATGCTAATGCTCTGTAGGTTCAATTCCAGCCTTGCTTCCTTGAGGTCAAAGGAGGTTTTTCAGGGGGAAGTACTTATAAGATCCAGCTTATGAAAGTAGTACCATTAGCTGTGGGAGTAGTAAGGAATAAGAAGTTGTTAGAAGTAGTTAAGTTATCCAGTGATGAGTCTACTTACCTTTTTTTTTTTTTTGGTCATGGGCTCGAATAAAGTGGTGTCTCCCAGAGATGGTATTGAAGATGATGGCCAGTTGCACGCACCTCGACTAAATCCACGGGATACCTGACAAGTGCCACCTCCGACCAACAACAGGTACCAACCAAGGCTAGGACAGATGGGAAGAAATCACCTAGTGTTTTTGAGATGAGTCCACCTACTTTTTAAGTTGCAGTTTCATATTTACGTTTTGATTATTGATTGTATTTCTCATTTTCCATTTTTCCCCACTCCTCTTCAAGCGTATGGAGTGGTCTGACGTATATGTATGAGGAAGAGAAAAGACCCAAAATAGTCCTTTATCTTTGGACTTAGACATAAAATCATCCCTATTCTATTACATGGAGCACTAATGGTCCTCATCATTTGAAAAACTGGGGCACTTTTAATCCTCTCGCAAACAGCCGTTACCATTTAAACGGAGAAACCAACTCCCATGCTTCAGAAACATAGGCCTCATGTAACATATCCATATTAAACTCCAACCATCTTTTCCTTTATCCCTTCTCTTTCATATCGAAGAGATCTGCATCACCACCAAACCAATTCTTGGCATTTGGATAGAAAAAACACATTATTTTTGTTTTAGTTTTACCTTTCCTCAAAACCATCACCGATTTTGGAAGATAAATATGTAGCTGAAAATCTTAATAAATGAAGACCCATAAAAAACAAAACATAATATGAAGAGCCAGAAAGTCAAAGACAAGCAGATTTCAGTCCATGCGTTTAATTTTTTTCTGGTTAAATTTTTATGAGATCTTTTATAGATACTAAAGGAATAGAAAAGACCAGCAAGATCATGTTTTACTACAGAAGCGGGTCGAATCGAGTTTGTTCCGAGAAATTGATATGAGTTCTCTCTCTCTTCTTCTTATCATTGTGTGTGTGTTGCTCATATATATATATATATATTATTTTTTTTTTTTTTTTTTTTGATGAAGTAAGATGTTTCATTAGAAAAGCATCAAGTAGATGCATAATTACAGGGGTGTAATTACAGATAGGCAAAAATATAAAAGAGAATTGCAGGCCCCTATACATTGATTCCTTCTAAAGTTAGATACTAATAAAATCTAAAAACTGTTCAGTATTAGATACTAGGGACAACATTGTCCAGCAAAAAAAATTAACTAAGCATTTGGCTTTAAGAGCTTGAATGGGAGTTGAGGAATCATCAAAACAACTCTTGTTCCTCTCATTCCAAATACACCAAAAAATTGCAGCAGGAATCATATTCCAGACCTTTCTGGTCTTATCAACTATCCATAAACTCAAAGACACGTGGACTTCTCTCAAACTTTGTGGCATCTCCCAACTTAACTTAAAAATACATAGGATCATGTTCCAAAGGTCATAACCTAATGGGCAATGCAGAAAGAGGTGGTTAACTGTCTCCTGAGCATTTTTGCAGAAATAACATACGTTGTACAAGTGGTAGCATTTTCTATTCAGATTATCCAGAGTAAGACATGCATTCTTTAGTATAACCCAACTGAAAAATTTAATCTTCATAGGCGGTTTAGTCTTCCGTACTAGCTTCCATGGCCATATATCAGGCAATTGATTATGAGAACATAGTTGCCTATAGCATTCTTTCATTCTGAATGTGCCTTTGTTTCCCAATCTCTACTTGTCTAGTGCACTTTCATCAACGTTGTGAGCTGCCACCTTTTCTAACATTTCCATCAAACTCCCAAGTTCCCAATCCTGTACAAACCTTCCGAAAAGCACATCCCAACTGTTGTTGATCCTGTTTAGGGCAATTGAGGAAACCTTGTCCCTGGCAATGTTGAAAGGCTGGGGTATTCCTCCATGAGAGCTGTATTGTTGAGCCATCTATCCTTCCAAAAGTATATGAACACCATCACCAGGTTTGAAGTGGATTCCATGAGAAAACTCAAGACCCAGCTTACTGATATACTTCATTGGCCCAACTCCATAAGGTAAAAGTACAGTATTAGAGCTCCAGTTGCCCTTTTTACCATGTTTAGCTATGCTCACCTCCTTCCAAGGACTTCCATCATCTGAGCCAAACCTCCAAAGCCATTTCATGAGTAAGGATTTGTTATGAACTGCCAAATCTTTGACTCCTAGGCCTCCATTGCACTTTGGGAGCAATACTTTGTCCCATTTTACCAAATGAAATTTGTGAGTGCTGTTATTCCTTTCCCACAGAAAATTTCTCTAAATCTTGTCCAGCTTGTCTAGCACCTTCTTGGGAATGGGGAATAAGGACATGAGGTAGGTTGGTGTACTATCATGAACTTGGAATTTTCGTTTACTTTAGGATTTCAAGTTACCAGCATAGCTGTTAGAAACAAAGAAATACTAAATAAGCAATTGTTGGTGCTTCTCATTACAGTTACAACAACAACAACGATATACCCGGTGTAATCCCACAAGTGGGGTCTGGGGAGGGTAGAGTGTACGCAGACCTTACCCCTACCGCGTAGAGATAGAGAGTACTTCTCTTTATCAGTTCAAATGGAGTCTTTTATATTAAATGAATATGAATATGCAGCAGACTCATCCAAAGTTGGCATTTGGAATAGTAGAAGGCTCGGAGAGGTCTGGGTTTTTGGAGGAAAAGAGATCTCATGTATGCTGCTTGCTCACACTGTTAAACAAATAACATCCGTTTGAAGAGTGACTAGAAGTGCACTACTCTGACAAATAATAAGGATGATTTCGAGTCTAAATTCAAAGATAAGACCCTACTTCGAGCTTATGAAATGAGATGATACTTAGCTTCCTAGATAATCTTTAATTTAATTCAGTCTTCAAGTTCAAGTTTACATCATATCCTTTTAACCAAAGCACAAAAACAGGAATATCAAAAATTAAAGCACTTATGGTAACACAACCGAATAACGCAGAGATAGCAAAACAATCAATAAGAAATAATTACTTTTGAAACTGCAAATTCCCATAAATAGATATCAAATAAAAACTGAAATAATTTTTACCACTGGGAATCAGAAGATTGTGAATCCATGTTGTTGTAAAATTGAGTCAACCGCCGTCGATTTTCCGGTTTCGGCTTGACTGGTTTCTTCTTTAAACCAAAAATTTCTTGTACCAAAGGGACATGAACCAACACTAATTTCCAAGCTAAGTACCAACCTGCACAAATCTCACAATCAAAATCTTATTCTTATAGATGAAATATTAAGATATAATGGTTAAAATAAAAATAAAAAAAACTGAACTATCACAACCTGTGTATTAAAACACACCTCAATTATCAGTTGTTATCTTTCCTATCCGAAAACCCTAAACCCTATCAGATAGGAAAAGGGAAACATAGATCAGAGGCGGCCCATAGAATTTAAATTCTGTGGATTCAATTTTAAGATTATTAGCATTGAACTCAATATTTATGAATTTATATCTATCTATTACAATCTTAATAATTTTTTACACATAAATTATGCTTTGTGCCGAAAGGTAGGGGTTCAATAATTCAGGTAGGAAAAAGAAATAATCATAGTTGAGGTGTGAAGCTCGCGAAGTAATAGCTGAGATGTGTTTTTGATCATTAAATCAAATATTAATGACCCAAATTCAGATTATTACAATAATATACACAGACCTAAGAGAAGAAAGGAGATAACGAAGAGGATAGCAAGAAGAGGACGAAAGAGTAATAAACTTAGATATTCCCAAGATGAGAACTCCATCATTCAACTGAGCCTGGAATTTTGAGTCTTTGCAAAATGATTTCCAAACCTTTTTTGTTCCAAACTAAAAAGGGAAAATTTCACTTTGCTACTAAACTTAATCCAGAAGTCATGACGCGTCCTATAATTTGCTTTTTGTTGTCCTACCTGATAAACCTTCATTTGGAGTTGGGCAGGTCTAATTTTGTAGTCCATTATAAATTGTAATTTTTGTAATATATATGATATTTTTCATAAGATTGGCCACCAAAGGATTAGCGATAGATTATTAAGAAATTCTATTAGATATGAGCAACTTAGCCACAATATTGCGATGTAATTTGTAGCTAAATACATATTTTTTTGGTAATGAAGTAGCTTAACTAAATTGATTACATTTGTAGGTTCATATGATGCCCAATAATTTTGAGTTCAAGTATTATAAGTATAAACGTATTAACATTGATTCCAATTTTATCGATTGTTGCTTATGTATATTTCAATTTGTTGATCCTTCATATTAAAAAAAAATATTGAATATTTATGTGCAAATACATAGGAATTAGTACTTTAATTAAAGCATGAAACCTCTTAATGAAATGTTTCACTTTTTTTACCCTTTAAATTGTATCATGCTTCACTTCACATTATTTTACAGGGAAATGTACATTTTTAATGAGGTAAAGAGCTGAAATATACCTCCATAGTACTTAAAATTGGTCAATGTTGCTTTGAGAGCTCTAGTATGAAGTGGATGAACTTCAAGGGTTCAAATGCTTCTAGAAGAAAAAAAAAAAAAGTTCAAACTTATTCCTCAAATTTTTACTATTTTTAAAATTATTCTTAGGTCGGAACTCCGTTAAGGACCAAGGACAACATTGACATCTTTTTCTCACCTGCGAGATAAAATTAATCAAAAAGGAAGAACCAAATTTGTACATGAACAATAAAATTAATCAAAAAGGAAGAACCAAATTTGTACATGAACAAAACTAACCCTTTTTCCTTCTAACAATTTTTGGCATAATACATTTCTTAAAACTACTGCTTCACCAGACAAAACTCTCTTTGTAAGTAGAAAAGGGTTAGATGAACCCCCGCTACTATTTTTTATTGTTTAAACCAATCCTCAATAATACTATTTGGATATATGAGTCCTTACCGTTAGCCAAAGTTTCATATCTACTCCTCACTCGATGGAGTGGACACGTGGAGGCTTGAAATTGAAAGGCCCAACTCAAAATTAATAAACCCGTTCGATCAAGTTTGATCTGCGACCCCTAAATGACTCACTCCCGATTGAACCCCTAAACCTACTTAGTTTCTCATTTTAGAAAGAGAAAGAGGACAAATACGACTGCTCAAAGTCCCTCTCGTTTCTGTCTCAAACCTCATGTGATTGAAGCCTTGAAGCTTAGAAAGGTATGTATCTTCATATAAAATTTATGCTATTAATTGATTTTAACCATTTTATTTCACAATTTGAATGCCCAAATGTCATTTTGCTTTCTAGGGTTTTGGTCTGCGGATTTTTTCAGAATGTCATCTTATTCTATCAATATATTTGCTTTTAGTTGTTGATTTTGTCTATGTATTGTTGTATTATCATGCATGTGCTCTTTCTTTGGTAGTCCTTGCCCGTTTTACGAATTGTTAGAGTTTTATTTTGTTTTGTTATTGATTTTGTCTGGGGGTTTGTAGGGACTATAAGACTTTATGATTTTGGTTGTTATATTTCAAGGGTGACATTTATGTAACACCTCGTGCATTCGGGTTAAGGTTTGACTCGTAAGACCCATAATGAACCCAATATGAGTAGTGTAGAAAGGGTGTTTGAAACCTAATCAAGTCATAAGAAGAGTCCTTGGGCAAAGTAAAGTCGGAAGCTACCCTACGGAGTATGTTTTCAAATGAGTTTGCACCACGTCTCATTTAAGGTGAGTATAAGGACAAATCTATAAGGAATTTGGGAAAACTTCCTTCATGAAAGTTGTAGATATTTGAAATACCTACCCAATAATATATTATATAATGGTCAAACGAACATGTGTACAATAAGTTATGCATGATTTACTAAACAGTGTTTTGTCGCTTCGTAAAACCGGCCTTAAAATGTTTTACGATCCGTAAAACTGGCTGTAAATGGCCAAAAATATCCAGCACGTTCTTACAGTTTCACGGTATGATTTACGGGCCGTAAAATGGGCCAAAAATGAGCATAAAACGGGTCCGACAACAACTTTAAAGCTTCATTTTTTGGCTGTTTCACTTCACTCTTCACATCCTCAAGACCTAGAATGACCATTCTCTCTTCCCATCATCCTCCTACACCAAGCTAAGCCTCTTCCAAGTGATTCCAAGTGTTTCTAACATCAACACATGAATTCTAAGTGAAAATTCATTGTTCCTAACCTAGGGTTTTCAAGAAATCCATCTCAAGGTTCAAAATTCAAGCTTTTGGAATTCTTCTTCAAAGATTCAGACTTTTCTCAAGCTTTTGGAGCGATTAAGGTATGTAGGGTTTCTATCCACGTGTGAGAACATCATTGTTCTTCCCCACTCTACATTCATCCATGAAAATATGAAGTTCCATACAAACCTAGGGTTTCACTCTAATTCATGATGACCCATACCATAACATACCATGTTCGTATAAATAATTCGTTATTGTATTCTTGATATTCCATTTTGGTTATTGGAAATCCGGCCGTAATCCATGAACACCCATGCTTTGCATTCCATGGGTTCTTAAATGCAAGATATAAACTAGTATGCTTATTTTCATGAAAATCTACATGCTTTCCATGTTTTCATACAAGTTATACTATATACTTATACTTATGCTATATTATACTCATGAATTATGTTTAACAAGCCATGTCTACAAGTCATACTTACAAGTTATGTTATACAAACTATGGGCTCAGATGCCACCAATATCCATGTTTATGTTTTTGGGAGTAGCATAGGTTTACCGAGAAGGCTCAGACAGCTTGAGAAGGCTTATGTAAAGGTGACTTTGAGTTATGCTCTATGGTCAATGAACTCTTCCAGAACTTTCTCTTAAGACTTTGTTTGGATGATTGTTAATAATAGTATGGCATTCGTATGTATTGTCTTTGTACATTAATGAATATAATTTTAGATAGATTATATCGTTTGCTGTGACTTAATAACATAAAAATGAGTAACTACGGAAAAAATCACCAAATCCGCAATTACAACAATTAAACTTTTTTATGATTATATAATAACAAAATTACGGCAGATTTGCAACACTATACAATATAATTTTAAAATAGCCCGTACATAATTTCTTATTTTAGGAATCATAAAAGCATATGCAAAGGTGACGTCGAGTTATGCTCAATTATCAATGAAGCTCTTCCAGAACTTTCTCTAAAAGCAGAAAAGATGATGTACACTGCGCATATATAATTGCACGTTCATCTGACAGTATACACTACTGTACATAAGATTACAAATACACCAACAATAATTAACCTGCAACGGGCTGATGGAGAACACTGTGCCGGTTACCACTTCTGCTACATCAAACTCTGGTACCGGCAATCGCCGGTCCAAGCCACGTTACTTGTACTGTAGCTGCCTCAGGCGATGTTGTCGTTGTTTCTGCTGCTTCTACTCCTACCCATAGATACCTTTAATCAGTGTGTTTTAAACTTCTTGTAAATATACGGTTGTCTTTCAGTATATAAAAGTGTTGTGGGATATGGTCAACCACTTAACTGAAATCAACTTTTGTTTGTATTAAACTTTTCATATATCCTTTTGTTGAATCAAAAATCAGGTGATGATCTTATACCTGTTGTTGGGCTAAAGTGAAATACTCCCTCTGCTTTTTATTTTTCGAGAGTTAATTTGATAAAAATTTAAAGTTAAACTGGATTAAATTAATTTAATATTTTAAAATTAAAATTTATATAGTTAAAAATTACATAAAAAGTACTATAAATTTTAACTTTTCTTTTAAGTTAAAGTTCATGCAACTTGAATATCGGGTAGAAAAAGCAAGGGCGAAATTAGATGTAAAAAAAAAGTCAGGTGAACCCATGATCACCCCATCAAATTCGATATATTATGTGTATAATTTTTATAATATATTTAGTATTATCGTTTGGAATCCATGCTACAGATGGTGCTGCACTTGGTTGAAAATTTAGTTATTTACCTTAAGGTTCAAGGACCAATACCCACTTAATGCATTTTTTTCGTCTTTTTAGTAGTGCACCCATCTTCTAGAATTTCTAAATTCGCCTCTGGTCACTGAAAAGTATCACGTAAATTGGACAGAGGGAGTAGTCTTTTTGAAAGCTGTGTAGATGTCGCTGGACACCTGAAGGAAGTTGAATTGTTAGGTATATAATTAGGAAACAATTGATGATCTCTCTGTGATCTTTATCTATACTGGCTAGTTTAATCGTTTTTGAGGAAACTAGGTAGCTAGTGTTATGTGATCTTGCACTTTGTGTAGTAGTATTATTTAGTAATCGGTAGTTTCTTTTCTTCAATGTGTACTATTGTTTTTCTACCATACCTCGAATTCTTTTCTTTTCTTTCGAGCTGAGGGTCTATCGAAAACAACCTATCTACCCCACAAAAAATAGAAGCTGCGTACATCCTATCCTCCCCAGACCCCACTTGTGAGATTACACTGGATATGTTGCTGTTGTAGATATGTAATGAGTTACCAGATCTTAGTTGAATTTGTTGCTAATCATCTCTTATGAAAAAGTATATGAACTTGGGCCTTTTTTGGTGGGGCAACATGTTTGCTTGGTGAAATTCTCTTTTTTTTTTTTTTTGATGTTTGGTTGCATTAATCGTTGGAAATAGTTGACTACTGAATAAGCAGAATTATTTTCACGTTCATTATGGGTGCAAGCCGTTTTCTACTTCCTTCCGTTAACATAAACGGGTTTCTTAGCTAAAGCATTTTTCATGAAAAATATGTGCTTTTGGAATTTTTTACTTTATAGCAAACATGGGTTTGCTCCTTTTACCTGAAAAAGATGGGTGCTGAAAATGAGAATTCAGGACTGGTGACTACTTGAGTTAGATGGTCTCACTTGCTTTTGGTTAAGAAATCTCCATACCCAATAAAATTATGCATCAAAGATTTCTCTAACTGTGGGGATGTTCGGCTGTTTGTAAATGTAAGTATGCCATTGATATAGACACACAGAATATATTTAGTATGGTATAAGCTTCAATGTCCTTACTAAATCCAAAGTTCCTGTGTTGAATTAGACAAGTGATCCATTCGTTTTGGTTCAATAAGGAGACAAATTGTGCATACATAGTTTCTTAAATTAGGACTCAAGCCATGACTTTGTTACTGCGCTTTATATGTGAAAAATTTCTTTTCTGCATTGGCGACGTACAGGCCGAGAGCATCATTTAATAGAATCAAAATCAAATGTCTAATAATTATGTGAAGGTTCAGAGCAGTTATTTGACTCCGAAAAGATCTTGATGTATCTTAAGTACTGTGGATACAAGCACACATCAAAAGTTTATGTTGAAAATAGAAGATGGATGGCAGGCATCTATTAGCTGCTGAGGTTTGTGGTACTGTTCCTCGTTGTTATATGCATTTGTAAAGATTGATATATATGTGGGGTGAAATGCTATTGCACTACTATATCAGCTGAAATGGATCAGTAAGGCCAATCGCGGTGGTTTGGACCAAAGATGTGATTTACTGTCTAATGAGAGCTACCAATTTGAGATTTTTCAGGGCTTCAACTTTTCACCTTTTAGCTGTAAGTTGAGAGATAGCTTCGCTTTGTTTCTTTTTTGTAATTTACTGATGTGTTCCCTTTCATAGTGGCCAAGTGAGGGTGTGGGAGGTGACGAAGGAACTCTCTGTTTATTATCGGAACCATTAAAAGCAAAATAGTTGATTGCTTTTCCTATAGAAAGGACATTCTGTATGATGCATCTATCTTGTTGATATATTTTGGCCTGAATATAAATTCAATGAGATTAAAACAAGGATAAAGAGCACTTTTTCTAAACAGAAAGAACAAGGGTAGAAATTAGTGTTGGATTTCTAGCAAAAGAAAAGGTCAATATTCAGAACTTTAACGAGAAAAGCCCAAAGCTAAGGTGCCATCATGAGAAGGGCAAAAATCAGTGTTACAACCATACATGTAGAGGATCTATTCTCCTTGAGTTGTAAAGGGCCAAAGTCACTGCTTCTGGCAAGCTATTTTCAAAACAAAGGGCAAATGGAGCTGCACTCAGTTAAGTCAAGCACATATGTCCACCGTTGATGGACATTGCATGCTTATAGATGATAAAAAGCAAAATTTCACTAAAAACTCCTATGGTAAGCAGCTTAGTATCTTAGTTGGCTAGGTAATTTGTTTCTCTCATGACAGTAATTTTTGGGACTACATTTAAATGTTATATACACAATCTAGTGCCTTTATTTAAAAGTGACTTCTGATGCTGTCTTCTTGATGCGCTAAAAGACTGTTTATGCCAGCATACTCTTGATGCTTTTTCATGTATATATAAAACTTTACCTTATCAGTTACCAGTTTCAAAAAAAAAAAAAAAAAAAAAAAAAAAACTTTACCTTATTAAAAAAAATCGTGCTAAAAGCCTAAAAACTCTTCTAGGTGTTAAACTATCCAATTAGTCGCTGTTTGATATCCTTAAAGAAGTACTTGCAGTAGTCTGTGCAATAAATCAGTTTTGTTGAATTGTTCATACCATGTTGTTGGTTGAATTATTCATATTTGTACAATTTATGGAATTGGCCAGAATTTATGATGATTTAATATGCTTTCCAGAAACTGTGGACAGGCAGTGAATTTTTAAGAGAGCAATTTCACTTTCTGCTGCACTCTTAGTAGGTGTTTGGACATGAATGGAGGTGATATTTAAAAAAAGTAGTATTTGAGGTTGAAGTTGAAAATGGCATTTCAAAGTTGGACATACATTTCACTTGGAAAAATGTTGAAGCTTTGTGAGTGGGAAAAAAATTCACTTCAAATTTCAATTTGGAAGACTCATCTTCAAACACTAACAAAAAAAGTCATTCTAATGTGTTACAGACATTGTTTTGAAAATATATTTTGGAAAACGGAAAAAGATTTCATGTCCAAACAGGCACTTAATGTTATCGTCCCAAGGAGCTTTAGGATGAGATTAATGGATAACAAGATCGATTACCTGTTGGCCTGCTTTGTATTTTTCCTTCTGTTGTGTCTTTAAATATCGGTGCGGTGGTATCCATGTCTTGAACATGCCTAGATCAATCCAGGGTGCCTAACTCAATCCATTAAGACCTGTTAGGTAGATGGGAACAATTCACCCACTGTCTCATGTTTGAAATTTGAATCTTGGTGCCCACGGTTGTCACTCCAATTACAATTAGGCCATTCCCTTGGGGGCCGATAGAGAGTTTGGACTTACATTGCACATATTGCAATATTCTTTACTGTTGCGACATTTTTTTCTTTTTGTTTTCCGTGTATTATGCTTTGTATTAAATTTCTCAAGTTAGCTCCTTCATGTTGAAGATTTCATGTGCTGTGTGTGGAAAGACCAGGGAAGACGGTTGCAATATTTTTTTTCACGAATTTGGAATGGATTCAATGTGATGTTTTCATCATATCATTGCCGCCCTGAATAAGAAACTATCTTGGTAGTTTATAATAGTTTACACAGCTCTATACTCACGAGCCTTATAATTTGGTATAGTATTTTCAAATATTTTCAGACTAGATTGAAGCAACATTGTGTGGATGTTCCTTTTTCTGTCTTCCATTTGTATATGCTTTTAAATTTGATTTTACTTTCATTATTTTTTTAAATGCATCTTTCTACGGGGTTCCTCTATGTCTATGTCTGAAGACCAGAATAGAGATTGTTGTAGAGAACACCGATGACCAACCACCATTCAAGGCACTCTCAGAATCAAACAGAAAATCTCTATTTGCATATTGCACATGTCCATATTTGAGTTCAATTCGTATGTTCTCATCTCCTGTGCAATTCTTTTAACTTCACTGTTCATTGTCCTAATATATCTTCTTGCTGTTGTTATTGTCTATTTGCATGTACACGGTTATTGTGTGAAGTTTCTGAACTAACTTTGTATGTTTTATTTATTGGTGTTGCAAGGTTGGAAAGTGCTGTTGTTACTTCATAAGTTTCTTTGTTCTTTGTTAATCCAAAGGGTGACCATTATTCCATACCTTTATAGGTAGACTGGCTAACACTATGTCTTATTAAAGTGCACTTAGCCTCTAAATTTAAGGTTTCTGGGGAAAAACCACTAAGACATGATTTGAAATTACCAACCATGTCCTACTTCCTCTGTATGACAAATTACTCTGTAGAGGATTAAACAACTTTTCCATTAACGGAAATTTTCTCAAAGCTTTGTAAATTTGTATGAAAGCTTTTTTTTTTTTTTTTCTTCAAGAATGGTGATTCTTAGTATTGACATGTTAAGATTTAGAATATTTGAAGTGTTAGGTTCTATTTTAGATTTTGTCCAACACTGGAGTAATATCATACCTGTCTTCTGTTAAAAACCTATAAACTGATGTACCCTGCATTCATCAAACTACCAAGCCTTCAATATATCTCTTTCATTTCCCTTATTTTGGTAAGGTGGTATCAAATCCTCTGCGATTTTTGTAAAGTTTTAAGCAATTTCTGCCTAATGGCAGTCTTACACCGCCTGCTCCACTAAAGGTCTCCTCTTTCTAGTGATAGGGCTGTCTGCCTGTTCAGTCTTTTCTTCTTTCTGATAATTGTTCTGGCATCAGTATCTTCTTCTCAAAAATTGCTCTAGCACGCCCTGGCCTCTATCCATGATCACTCTCACACCGTGCCTCTCCTTGACAGTGCTTCAACAGCACTGTGCCTCTTCCCAATGATTGCTCCAATGGAACCACACTTCTTTTGGCGACTGTTCCAATATCACCGCTCCTAATTCCAGAGATCGTTCCGGTAGCGGCGTGCCTCTCTGGAAAGTTGTGAAATGAACAGGACTAGATGACCTCTTTTTTTGAACCCCAAGGGAGTGGCTTAATGGTTAAAGAGTCAGAGTAAATAAAGTTCAAATTTCAGTAGAGGTGAAGTTAGGTGAATTTTTTCCATCTACCCAAGTCTGGATGGGTTGAGGGTCTATCGGAAACATCCTCTCTACCTCCCAAAGTTGGGGTAAGGTCTGCGTACACTCTACCCTCCCCAGACCCCACTTGTGGGATCACACTGGGTATGTTTTTGCTGCTGCTGTTGTTGTTGTGCCTAAGTCTGGATGGATAGAGTTACACAGTACAAGTGAATTAGTCGAGGTGCGTGCCTACTGGCCTTGATATCACTATTCCTACAAATATGGCCTCTTTTCTGTATATGCAATATCCAATTCCTCAAAATTATTTCAATGGTTATTGGTGCACTTTCTTTTCTCTATTATTGCAGACGCTGATTTCTCCCTCTTTGTTGTATCTCTGATTCTGCTAGTCGAAGATGTCTGCAAGGTTGGAAGTTTGGTTTTCGTGGTATAAGCATCGAATGGAGGATCCTAAGCATATGCTCTATTTCGTTCAAAATGACCTCAAGTTGCCAAACAAAGAAACAAAATCTCACTGCTAATCGAATCAACCCATTTATGATTGGAGATATGAGTATCACCATAGTAAATTTAAGAAAGGAACATGTCTCTAGCAGTGTGCTTGGTTGTGGGTACATTTTGCTGGTCCTTTTTCATTCTAGTAGAAAATGATGGAAATTAGAGTTACTGGTTAGCTTAAAAGTATGAGGCTTAAGAATTTGCATGACACCAGTCAATTTCAAGAAAAATCCTGGCATCCTCTTAGACGTTAAAACCAGGTTTTACTGTGGATTTTGATCTTGGGTCTTCAACTTCTGTTTGTAACAATCTCTTTGAAAACAAGTTACTGTTTGACCTTCTTTCTCCTCTTTCCTCAACTTCGTATGCGTCCCTGGCTATCTCTCTCTCTCGCCAGCTTCCACAAATGGCATCAACTGTTACTGTTGTAATTCTCTGTCTTCTCTTCGTTCTCTCTCTTTTTCTGTTACTGTTTTAATTCTCTGTCTTCTCTTCCTTCTCTCTCTCTTTCTCTGTTTCTTGCTGTCTCCTCTGTCCCTAACAAATGAAATTATGTGGTTAACGACAAACTGTTCGACCACCTACTGCTTTTGGGCCTGTGATAATCAACTTTCATGTTGCATGGTTCTACTATTGGTGCTCTATATCTATATGTAACATAAACATAACTGTACCAACACGATGGTGTCTTTTGGTACGATTAGCTAAAAAATGTGCAAATATTTCACTTGACAAAAGATGTGTCAGATATCTTCTGTAAATAGATAATGTGTTCCTCCTCAAGGAAAAGTAGTGAATATTTTGGATCGATGAAAAACTAACTGAAACTATAGTTACCAGTTTCAAAAAAAAAAGAAAAACTAACTGAAACTAGAAGACTTATCTCAATGAATGTTTATTTCTTTAGCATGAAACTGAATGCATTAGCGATATGTAAAAGTAAACCTAAGCATCCTACTCAAAAGGAGACAAAATAACTGGAATTAGGTGGCTTTGATTAAGTCTTCAAGAATTACACACAGCTCATAGGAGAGGAACCTGACAGACTGTAGGTGTCTGTTTTTGACTGATTGTCCAACGCCCCTCATTCCAACTGACTTTGTATTATAGGAAGTTTGTTCCCACCCTGGGGTGGGTTGTGCCATTTATGCTGGTCACAGTGAAGCACATTTTTAGTTGTGCCATTTATGCTGGTCACAGTGAAGCACATCTCTATAAGGATCATCTGTTAAAATTGAAGATTTACTGTCATTTCACTAATTTGAAGTTTGGCTTTCTTTTTGTGGGCCAGGGGAATTTTGGCAGGAGGGACTTCTAGCTTGATCTCAATCTTGGCAAGACGAACCCAAATGAATGGAATTGTTAACCTGAGAGATGAAAGAGTTATTATGCATTTATTATGTGTCACTGCTTAATGAACTATCTTTCTTCGAAGGCTATGCAACTAACACATTTGGTTGAATGATTGTTTTGTGCATGGATTTTGATACTTAAACTTCTATTCCCTTTTCCAGGACCTGGTCAAAGAGTTTCCGTAGGCAGTGTTGTATTAAATTGCGCGCATACTTGTGAACAGGTGTAGGTCAGTTATACTTGATTTGTGCAGCAGGCACTATGATAAGTTGCAGGACAAGTGCATAAAAGTCCACGAGACAGCATATTGTCTAACTCTACCGGCAAGATCTTCTTTATGCATGCATAAATCATACTAATATTCTTCTACGACGAGCTGAAAGTTCAAATTTCAACCTCCTCGTTTGCTTTCCTTGCGCAACCTTTCTACCTTGTCTATCTCACTGTTATATTCTTGGAGTGTAATGGTCCCAGAATTCAGAGTTAGCCGTCTTTATTGCCTAGTTTGTCTTGAGGTTCATAATGAGGTACACTATTTTCCTTGTGCTGAAATTTGAATATGCAAGATAAATCCAAAGTGGTATTTTTAGGGATCAAGGTGGCAAGGTGTGACGGGAAGCATGTTATTTAATTCATTCAAGTCTCTCTCTTTTATGAATGCATGAACATTAATGCTTTGATCTGTAGTCTGTGCTCTTTTTGCTCACATTATTGCTCTTCACTTTCAAGTTGACTGTGCTTTTGCCATGCCAGTCATGAACTGTGTGCATTTACTTGTTTAGTGGTCCTCTCCAGTTGAATCCTTGCTGGTAGCTACTGATGAGTTGCCAAAAGAATGGGAACTTTTTTATGGTTTACACGTTAAATCAACTGTATTTGCATTGATTCCGAATTAGTCGGGTCAGTGGGTTAATGGCTAATGCCAAAAAAAAAAAAAAAAAAATGTATTTGTATTGGACCTATTTTTTCGTTCCGTGGTCCTGGGAAGGTGACATAAACGAGATTATCCAAGGACGTTACCTACAAGTTGTTCCTTATATTTATTCTTTGTCCCCTTATCCGCTGGCTTGACTGCTAGTTTCAAGTCATCGAATGCGAGAGGTTTGTTCATCTTTTTGTCTTTTCTAATTCTTAAATCCCAATGTGCCAATTGCAGTTATTACATTTTGTTCAAGAATTTGCACTTCTTTTCTTTTTGTAAAATCAAGTTGGGTTCCAAAGCATACTTATTTTGGATTAGTTGGACTCCAAAGCATACTAGATGGCGGTTGGAAAGAAAAAGAAAAATTCTACTTACTAGAAAAAAAATATTTACTCCCTCTGGTTCATAACTAGTGTGCGCCTGGCGTTTTAATTTTGGTTCTAAATAAGTGTCCACTTACGTAATCAAGAACGAATTAACTTTAATTTTTCCGATTTGCCTTATTAAGTGCTAAGTGGTCAGATCTCAATGTGTCAAGTTAATAGTACAATCTTAATTAAGGATGGTTTAATCAAAATAACTATTTTTTAGGAATTAGTATTTTTTTAAGGGGTGTGTTAAAGGATAAGTGGATACTTATTTTGAACGGGGTGGTATATAAAACTAGTCAAATCATGACAACTGCATGACACTGCAAATGATATTAATAAAATAGTGTTATCCAATAATATGCGTTTAGACTTCTAATATCCATCTGCAAAATACAAAGATATATCTCTGTAGTAGCTGTAATTTTGGATATCTCTGTACTGAAATTCTGGAAGCACTAGAGGACATTTTAAAATGTGGTAACAAATGAAACCGTGACCTTGTTAGGAGGTATGAGGTTTAAATCTGTCGAACTGTGAGCTTGTAAACTACTCAAATAGTAATGTATTCCTCATTACAATATGAATAGAAGAGTTGATTCTCACTTCTTTGGGGCATAAATATGGTTAATATTCTTAATGCTTGATTAAAAAGAGTTCAAAAAGTACCAAGAACATGTTTATAATGAAAAACCTTAGGTTATAAAACTTGGGCAGGACCATCTGCTATTGAACCAAAGCTAGCCAACATTTATTAGGATGGTATAGTTCGTGTGCTTATATATAGTTATGTAGGTATTTTGCCATGTTACTCCAAACCAAGAGGAGATTTTATATGCATTTTGAGCACATAGCATGTTGACAATTGCCAATTATCTGTGCATTTGTATATTTTGTTATGTCAAAATTGATTCGATTCCCTAAATTAAATATAAGTAAGCAATTTTTTAATTGTTATGTATAGTCATCTTTGAGGGGGGTGGGGGGGGGGTTTGACGGTTGAGAGAAAGCGTTAGTTGACAATGATTAGAAGTAGAAAATTAGAAATAATAGAGCCTAATCTAATCGGAATATATATGCACAATTTCAACTGCTACTTAAAATAAATTAAGCATGCTAGATGAATAGAAAAATGTCTTCAACTAAGCTAGGATAGAAAATGAATATGTTGCTGAAACCACTGGCAAGACGATTTTTCGTTCTCTCAAATGTTCCATTTAATTATACATTTCTTTGACTCTTATGATTATGCATAATTGCTATTGTTGATCTTTTATATGTTGGACTCATTTTTTCACCAAGTAAACCCCTAAAGTGAGGCAATTCATGAATTTCCGGCAAGGGACAGAAAACATGAAATCTAGTTTGCAAGATATGAAAGCTACTTGATATTTTCGTATCATTATTATAATATGTAACATCCCATAAAAAGGGGAAGGAAAATGGCGACAATAGAAATTACCCTAAGAATAACAGGGGAAAGAGTAGAAAATTGCAATGTTTTTCTCGTTTTAAACTTGGTCTTAACGAATTGTCACTCCCATAGATCTTGCTATATTATCATCGTTATATGTAACTTAAATTTTATACTAGAAGTCTTCACTATTTATACTCGTGATGACTAAACTTCAGATATAATGCTGTTTAATAGATCACCATTTTTCCAAAATCACCTAGTGTAGGCCGTGGGGTCGATGCAAAATCCTCCCTTCGTCCATTTTTACTTAGCACACCCCTTAAGAAGCAATACATAAAATGATAATTTTACTAGATCACCACTTGATTATTATAAGTCATCGAATGTTAGGAAATGAATTGGAAATAATTAAGACATTAATAAGAGGGGCAAACTAGATATAAAATGGAAAATTATTTTTTGATTTTTCAAACTGGACAAGTAAAAGTAAACATCTATTTTTAGTATAGTGGACAAGTAAAAGTGAACGGAAGGAGTATATCTCATTTTTCCAAAATAGGTAATCAATTTTTTTTTTTTTTTGTTGGTAAGTTGACTATTAAGGGATAGATAAATGTTTTAATTTGCGTATAATACCCCGTTTTGAGAACCCAAAAGTGCTACTTAGTTCGCTAATGAGCAAGTGGTTGATCTATCGATGGTGAAATGAATTTTCATATTTATGGTGCTTCTCATGATGACAGGCTTGCGGTATGTACATACTTTCCCTTTCCCAATTTGGGCTGAAACTCTGATTCTTCTTTTATGGTTAAAAAAATAAATAAGAGGCCAGATGATGTCAATCTTGACATGAATAGGAATTTATTGTTTGAAAAGGGTGTCTGGTAGGAAGAAAAATATTCTTCAAAAAAATAAAATAAAAATTGATTATCAAACACTAAAATTTTGAATAAATAATGTTCATTGAAAGGGAAGAAACAATTTTCTTCGTCAGTTAATATGAAATAATTTCTAAATTTTAGATAATATGATGGAAAGACAACTTATTTTAGAAAGCGTTTTTGAAATTTTTAAAAAAAAAAGTATAAAAGTTGGGATTTAACATAGGAGAATGGGGAGGGGAATGAATGTTGGAGAAACATTTGAAAGACTGCATTATATTGCTTCTAAAAGGCAAGTGAATCATAAAAAAAAGCTTCCATAATCCACAGTGTCACATACTGCTTTTCAACATTAAAGGCCAAATCCAGGAATCTATCAGCACCAACACTCTCTTTACTTTCATCATTTTCTTGCACACTGAAATCATTTTAGTCGTTTACTACAAAACTCAAAGTCTTAGGAGCACTCTCCATCATCACACTTAAAGAGTTGAATCATTACCATCCCTCTTCTATTTTTAAAAGGGAGAAGGTGCAAATATACCCCCAACTTTGCGATTTAGAACAGGTATACCCCTCGTTAAGAAAGTGGTGAATATATATTCCTGCAGTTACGAAATGGTGCATCTTTTTTGCTAACGAATTTTTTTTGTAAAAATCATTTAGCTTATTTTTTAATTAAAAAAAATGCCACATGGCTTTAAAAAAAAAGTCTACCCATTTTTCTTGAGTAGACATATTTTTCTAAAGCCACATGGTAATTTTTTTGGGGAAATTTCACTTATAAATAATTTATGGGTCAAAATTACATATTCATAGCCCATATTTTAAATTACAAACCTACAGCCCAACATTTCATAGCCCAACTTGAATATTCACCTTTATACAACAATAGACAACTTTATACACCTACTGTAGATAATGCATACACCTTATATAAAAGTGTATAATAATGTATAAGACTAGTATACAACATTATACAATAATATATAACTTTATACATCTACTGTAGACAATGTATAAACTTTTGTATAAAAGTGTATAATAATGTATAAGACTAGTAAAAAACTGAAGAGGAAAAAAATGGCTATGGCGGGCAATTAAAAAAAGATGGGTTAAAACGGCCAAATATTTTGCCATAATTGGCATACTGTGTAAAATTTTCATTTTTTTTCTTAGTGGGTCGGGTCTGGCTCGTTTTAAAAAATATACCAGACTTGACCCACCAGGAAAAAAATTACCATGTGGCTTTAGAAAAATATGTCTACTCAAGAAAAATGAGTAGACTTTTTTTTAAAGCCACGTGACATTTTTTTAATTAAAAAATAAGCTAAATGATTTTTACAAAACATTTCATTAGCAAAAAAGGTATATTTGCACCATTTTATAACGGCAGGGGTATCTATACATCATTTTATAACAGCAGAGTATCTACACATTACTTTTTTAACGAGGAATATATCTGCTCTAAATCGCAAAATTGAAAGGTATATTTACACCTTTGCCCTTTAAAAAAAAAATCTTTTTCCCAACATAAATAAACATTCACGAATACTTCAAAAAGTCTCAAACATATGTTTTGACCCATAGTGTCTCTTTTTGTTGAGTAACAAAAGAAGGTTCCATTCTTTTTCTTTTACAACACTTCTTCTGCCTTACAGCTACTTCTTGTCATTTCAAGAATTTTCATCATACTTTTTTACTTTTACTTTTTGTGATCTTCTAATTTTACTAATGATGAACAATTCTTGGTTTAAATTGAATGGGATCAAATCCATTAAAAAGTGATGAAGTGTTTTGATCAATAAAAACAGGCCACAGTAAGTGCTTGTCCCTAAGGGTCGTTTGATATGTAGACAAAATTATTTCAGAATTATAATTTTGGGACTAATTTATCCATTTCTTGGGACTAATTTATCACATCTAGGAGATGGGATAAAATAATTCCAGCATTAATGGGATAAGATGGGATATCCCATCTTTAAGTTTGGGATGCATTTTATACTTTGTTTGATACAAGGTAATTTATTCCAGAATAAATTTATACCTTCTATCAAACATGATACAAAATTAATCCCACAGTTAATTTTGGGTATCCCAGCTAATACCGTGTACCAAACGACCTCTAAAAGAACAGAACAGAATCTCATGCTTGGTTTATTTGTTGATAAATCATGTTTCACCAATCTTTTTTCCTTCAAATTTTTTCTTCTTTGAGTTCTTGAAATAAAGACATTTGCAGGGGTCTCACCAACTACAACACCTTACAAATTACACATTAAAAGAAAAAGGAATAAACCCCCAAGAAAATCCTAAAAGGAAAAAAGATTAAAAGAGAGTAAAGAAAAAAAAAAAAGAAGTTAAAACCAACAAAAAGTACAACCAACAACTACAGATTTCCCTACTTGTATTTTTTTTTTTCCTTCCCAAACATTGCTTTTTCTTCTACCTATGGCTGCAGAAATCCGAAAGCTTCTTCCTTCCTTCAACAATTTCATCAAAAAAATCATCCAATTGTCCAATAATATTTTCAGTACCAGATCTCAAAACCCCAAAATACCCTTTCAAATTATCAACTCTTTCCCTTACTCCACTTTCTGTTTCCCAATCCACTATACTACTTCCACAACATCTTTTTTCCAATTCTCCTCTAAGTTCATCCATAACTTCTCTTGATCTTTGAAACTCATACAACAAAACCCCATTTTTATTAATCTCAGAAGCTACTCTTTGTTGCAATCTTGAAGTTGATATCATAAAATTTGATCCAAAAAACAAACCTGTTTGATATTCACCTCCTCTTAAAAATTCTGATGATGATTCAGGCCAACAGTAGACTAATCCATAGAGCAAGATCATTAGCAAAAGTGAACTAACATTCCTCATTGCATATAGAACTCCTCTAAATCCATTGAATCCATTTAGCTTTGATTCAACTGAAACAACTTCATCAAACCTTAATGATGAAAGTGGCTCAACTCTTGTTTCCATTAATGCTCTGTTCTCTTCCTCTAATCCCACTGCTTCTCTTCTGCACCCTGTTATTGCTCTAATCACCTGTGAGGTAATATCAAGAAAATCAATACAAGTATTAAAAAAACTGGAATTAGCTACGAACTTCATCCCTAAATTGCTCGTAGCTAACAAAAGTGTTTGATAATCCGTAGCTAATCTGTTTCTAAATTGGATTAGTGATAGAATTTTTTGTTTAGCTATATAATTTGTCCATAGCTAATTCCTGTTTCTATAAGAAATCAAGATAATAAATTAGGGGCACTAGCCAAAATATATACAAAATCTATACGCGATTATGTATATTATATGTGTATTTATGTATTGTTTGTGTATACAATGTAATTACACCAAAAGATAAATTGTATCCATCGCAAAATTGCTCGTAACTAACAGAAATTTTTGATAATCCTTAGCAACAGATTTTTCTATTTAGCTACTGAATTTGTCTGTAGCTAATTCCTATTTCTTTTAGTAGTGTATAGGAAATCAAGAAAATACCCAAGAGAAGAGAAATTGTACCTGTCTAGAGAATTGAGGGCTGAGGTGGGGATGCGTATCAAGATTAGAAGTGAGGTTAAAACCAGCAGAATAGTAATTCTCCATGACAGAAATACCAGTTTTAAGAACATGACAAACTTCCCAAAGCTTAGAACTTTCATCCATGTATTCATCAAGCCACTTTTCACCAACAGGCAAGTGAAGTTTTTGGACAAGAAGTGTTAACTGTGTATGGAAAGATCTCAAAAGGGAAAGTACCCTTTGAAGGAATTGAATAGACATGAAGTTGTTAGACAAGAAAACTCTTTCAAGATCATCAATCCCTCTTGTTAGAAAAGAGTAAAATCCATTCACAGAGTTTGTAGAAGAAGGATCCATCATAAAGAAAGGATCTCTTTTGGAATAGTAATTAATAGACTTTGAGAGAAGAGGGAGAAAAAAGATTATGAAGAGAGTTATATTTATATTGTTTAAGAATAAAAAGAAAGGGAATGAAAGTATTCTTAGAAGCTCAGGTTTCTAAGGTAGGAAAAGAATTGTTGGGAGCAATGATGAGTGTTTCCTTTGGAGGGGAAACGATGATTTCTAATCTGCCATTTTCAATGTTTAATGGGCAGAAAGGAAGCTAAACAAAAGAAGAAGACTTTATTTATTTTTTTGCAAGAAAAAAAAAATACCCAAGTGAAAAAAAACTTATCTTTCTACTAAAACAAACAGAGTGTGATATAATGAAACATGAAAAAAAAAAAAAAAAAAAAACCTAGTACTACTAAAAAACATGAAACTGTCATGAACCTATTAAGCTCACTTCCAATTTCTTCCTTTTTTCCCCCTCCCCTTTTGTGCCCTTTATCTTTTAATGCCTTTAAAAAAAAAAAAAAACTCTTTATGGATAGCATGAGCATAGTATAACAATAATATATGTATATGGGATAGGGGGTAGAGAGGAAAGGGTGGGAGCTAGCCTTAGTGGTTCTCTTTAATCTTGAATTACTATATTATTTGCCCATCTACATAAAATAATCAAATATAATAAGATTTTAAGTTATATATATCGATGAAGAAAAAAGAATTTAATTGATAGAAATATCTGACTGGAGAAAGCATCTGATCATATATTCCAAAACCTTCACGAAAAAGAAATAAAGTCAATCGCCTTCCTTTATAGACAACAAAACTGGGGAGTCTTGACTACTGGGGTGTCGTATTGACCGGTGAGATAAATAACAAAAGCAGTGAAAACTCTTGTAGAAGTATATTCAATTTTTTTGTGGTGGAATAAATTCAAGCGATATATTCAATTGTTTTGTGGTGGAATAAATTCAAGCGTTCGGGCCAGTGAATTAACCACACAATAAATATACGCTTACTTCATTGCTTTTACAATTTATTTTAATTCTGATGTTGATCCGATGCAACTTACGTTGATAGTCGCAACACCATGAGCTTTCAAGGAAGGAGACCGGGATCTCTAATTCTTGATTGTAACTAAATAGGCAGTGAGTCGTTCATATGAAGAGATAGGCGCCTAAATAGCACTTTTTTGAAGCCCAAGACAAAAATGGTATGTGGAATATTTTACATGCCGAAATGGGTTGTTCGTTGGCTAATCCACGAATTATGACCTCTTTTGACGGCAAAAGTTAAACGTGGTTGGACCAATTAAAAAAAAAAAAAATTAAATACAGTTCGTTGAATAACTCACGAACTGTAACAAAAATATAATTTTAAAATTTTTAGAGTTCGCTGGCCAGTACACAAACTGTGATTTAATTTTTTTATTTTCTTTTACAGTTCGTGGAGCAGTAGTCGAACTGAGTTTGAAACTGCACTAACTACTAACCATTCAAATTATGAAAGACTCACTTCCGTTTGAGAATAGGGCTGGGCATAAATATCGAAAATCAAAAAACGGGACCAAACTTCAAGAAACCGAAATCGAAAGATTCGAACCGAACTAGTTTGGTTCGGTGTTTGGTGTTTGGTGTTCACTTTCAAAAAACTGAAACCGAAATAGCCGAACCGAACTTTGATGAAACCGAACCGAAGAACCAAAATTTATACATTACCCAAAAAAATTAAAATAGTCCAGACCCATTAAGTTTAAGCAAAAAAAAAAAAAACCCAATTGTAATAAGATCTCTTTTGCTTTTGTATCCCTAATTTTCCACTTCAGTTGAGAAAATCAAATGTCCTTAACAAAGAAAGGTGACTAGGATGTGTCTTTAGGATTAATGTATGTCATTTATGTGTTTTCTTAATTATTCTTACTGTATGTATATAACACCTAGTAATCCTATATTATGGTAATGATTTTCTATTCTTGTGTATCCTGTTTGTTTGATTTTAATTTGTTAGTTTTATGTTTTGTTGCTTTTGAGAATATGAATTAGTGTAAATGCAATCGCTTCTAATATCATATAAAAAAAAAACGAATTGAAAAAACCGAAACTGAAAAAACCGAACCGAACTAGTTTGGTTCGGTGTTCGGCGTCCACCTTCAAAAAACTGAAATCGAAATAGCCAAACCGAACCGAACGCCCACCCCTGTTTGAGAAGGCTTCTGTACCAAATTTTTCAATGAAACATTAGTTTCTCAACCATCGCGTATATGTGTATGTGTCACACACAGAGGCGGATCTAGGATTTAATTTTTAGGGGTTCAATTTTTTAAATTTTTTAGCATTGAACCATTATATTTCTAAAGTTATGGGTTCATATCTACTATTTAATATAATTTTAATAAATTTTTACACATAAATTTATACCCCGCATCGAAAGTTTGGGGTTCAATTGAACCCCAAGTTATAGGGCTCCAACCGCCTCTGGTCACACACACACGGGCGGAGCCAGTAAGAGGCAAAGAGATTCATCCGAACTCCCTTCGACTAAAAATTCCATTATATACACAAGGTTAAAATTATTTTTTATGTATATATGATAGATGTTGAACCCCCTTGACTTCTTCGTGTGTGTAATTCTTTATATTTTTGAATCTCCTTATTTAAAATCCTAGCTCCGCCACTATATATATATATATATATATACACGTCATTTATAACTTGTAATATATATAACATAATTTTACAAATATAAACAATACAATGAAATAAAAATCTACTCTAACATCTTAACTTTCAAACAATGAAAAAATCACAATTTCTTAAAACAATATTAGTATCATACTATTCATTTTATCTCCCTATAAATAAATAATCAATAAACTTTATCAGTATTATAATTAAAGCGTAACTCCTTCATGAATAAAAATAAATTACTTTCAAATAGCGAAATAATAAAATATGATAATTTTGATACATAGGACAAAAGACCAATGACAAGTGAAAATGTACAATTCGGCTATGTATTTTTTTTTTTTAAAATATTGAGTGATATTCATCCTCACGATGTTCTCAAATAGTAAATATACAATACTACGACTTGTTATTTGAGTTATACACAATCTTCTTATTTCTGTAGATGAAAAACCTTTTTTTTTTTTTGGTTTCCCATTCGGTACCCACATTGGAGCCCGATTATCCGGATTCGCGCCGCATAGGGCCCCATTAGGGAGGAAGCGCTCCCTACCACAGATTTTTCCATACTCAGGGCTCAAATCCGAAACCTCTGGTTAAGAAAGGAACAACCCCATCCGCTGCACGACATCCTTTGGTGGTAGATGAAAAAATTATTAAGTATCATTCATTTGTTAATAAATTATAAGGGTCACGATTTTAATTAAGGAATTTAACATATAGTTTGATAAGATCCGTTGGGCAAACCTTCACTTTAAGTTATATAGAGTGAAATAAAAGCACTTAGGCGTAAGTCTTACAGAAATAAACCCCACACGAACCCCCGGGCGTGTTCGCATCCCGCTCCTTAGCCCTTAAACGAGTCCTAAACCGCCTTTTTAAAACATTGCTCCCCACATATGTGCAAAAAGTCGTGGTCCTCTTCCACTAGTCCTCCATGGTCGCAAGCATAGAACACCTACAAACGTGACCTCATTTGGTTGTATGCCAATTTCAAGTATCTTCGACTTCGTTTGGCTACTTCACCGCAAACTGTAAGAAAATAATATTAAATTGCACTTCGTGCCTTGCCCAGCGAACTGCAATTTTTTTTTAAAAAGAATAATTTTATTACAGTTCGTGAGTTATTGAACGAACTATATTTAATTTTTCTTTTTTTAATTGGTCCAACGATGTTTAACGTTTGCCGCCAAAAGAGGTCAGGCTCGTGTATATATATATATATATATTCCATTTCGGAGTAAAATATTTTACATACCATTTTGGTCTTTAGGCTTCAAATAAGTGCCATTTAAGCGCCGGACTCTTCATATGAAACCTGGAGAAATAAGGAGTTTTTATATCATCAGATCACCTTTATCTGTAGTAGCAAGTTTTATTATTTTTTAGATTATAAATTACATATTATAAGGAGGCTTATATATTGATATTCTTAGATGACCAGTATTAAAAAAAAAGTCATATCGATGATGTATATATCTTAACTAAAAGTCTATGATTTTCTTAAGTGTTAATTGACAGTTGAATGATGTAAGATTGAGTTCATCGGGTTGAATGGCAGTTTGTATGGAGGATTAATGAAAAAACAAATGTACTACACAGATATTAATTATTTCTTCGATTTGGTCATATGGGTAATGAAGTTCTTTTGATTTTAGTGCTTTCTTTGGCTTCTTCTTTCCTCTTTTTCTTCCTCGAGCAGCTGACTTTGTTTCCTTTACTTCCCCTCTATCCTACTTGAAATTTGTAAAAATCTTAAATCTTACATTCCTCTTTTTCGTTTTCATGTTCCTTTTAAGGGGATTTAGGAAATGATGTGATTCTTTGTATTTGCGTATTCTTTGTAACCTTCTACTATGCAAATTCTCATTCTTTTTAGGCATAAGTAACTACACCCCTCAACCTCCCAAGACAATCCATAATTTCAAAAATAAGATGGATTCAAATCTAAAAAATTTAAAGATTAAACCACTCAAATTTAAATCATGGATTCACTATTGACCCTACAACAAGAAAATGTTAGCAAAGGAGCGACAAAAGAAAAGAAATATTGGGACATACAACCTTTAGAATCACTAAACCGAGAATGAATATGTAATTACTTAGAAAATGAATGGATAATTGTTTATAATAAACTATTTTCGTTATAAAATGTTGTACATCATGTAAAGCAACTAGTACCCATTTTTGGCATAGACATTTCCAAAAATATCATGCCTTAGATGTTTCTTCTAAAGTTTTGGTTAACTTCTTGGTAAGTTTTCTTGAAAAATAAATTAATCTAAGTTTAGGTTCTCCGAATTAAAGTTAATATGATCGTACAATGTATAATTGCTCCCTCGGCACCTTACAATGAACAAACCCACATGATGTTTGAAGCAGTCCATTTGATTAACTGGCGATTGGGACCCATCAATCAGCTTCTTTTGGTTTTTCTTTTTTGGTATCCTAGTTCCTTTTTTTTTTTTTTGGTAGAAAGTTATTTGATATTGCTAGGTTGGTGTAAATTCGAATCCATGACCTAGCAAGCACTCAATATTTTCTTCACTTTATTCTGTTGAAAAAAGAAACTAAGTTGACCTAAGCATATTACTTAAATCGTTATTTCAAATAAAAGAAGCTAACTATAAATATTACGCTAAGAAAAGCATTACTTAAATAAAAATAAAGCTTATACAGATCAATATTACCCTAAGGTAATTATGAAAGAGAAACTTTCTGAAACCTACTAAAGGAAATTGCATATTATCAAAAGGATATGTTAACAAAATATTAGGTTATCCTTTTAAAGCTTCCTCTATATTTCAATTCAAAAACCCTCTTTGTTTTGATATAGATACGAAAATAGAGTCCAAAGTTTATCGTATTAAAACACAAGTAAATAAATAAAGGTGATTACTACTTCTTCCGCTTTATTTTACTTGGTCCTTATATTAAAAAATACATTTTTCTTTTACTTGTTCATTTTGGCAAATCAACAAAAATTATTATCTTCTTCCAGTACTACCCATGTCATTAAATTGCTATATAAAGTATTAACAATCACATTTAGATTTTCAATGTATAATTAACAAGATTAATTTTGTAAAATAAACCTCTAATAAATACTTTCTTAAGAGAGTGTCAAGTCAACACGGGCCAAGTAAAAATGAAACGGAGGGAGTAGTATTTAAAAATTTAAAACTTCTTTGTAACATGATAGTGGACCATGAAATCTTCTACGATACTCCTTCCGCTCACTTTTATTTATTTACAATGGACTTTACACTTACTTTAAGAAAATAATAAAAGAAGTGCATATTTTAATATAATACCCATGACTATTAGCATTTCAACAAATTTTGGGAAATGATTTGGAAATTTAGTAGTTAATGTTAAGGGTATTACAGTAATATTGTTAATCTTTCTCTTAATATACTAACAAGTAAAACTGAAAACTTATTTTTAATATAATGAATAAATAAAAGTGAACAGAGACAGCACTTACAAAGTGAGCTAATACGAATGAGATTTAATTTAATTGAGGGTTAAGAAATGCATACACTAAGCTACATCTCTATTAGTAGTAGTCAAGTAGCTAAGGAGGTAGGTGGGACCAGAAAATCCGAAGTATATTGAGGTTGATATATTGTTTATTTTTTCTTTAATAAATGTTACTTATGTTTAATTGGGAAGAATAATAAATAGACAAAGAGAGTGCTCGTGGGTTTTTGAAGAATGGGATACTTTGGGAGGATGTTGGTCTTTTGAGATCTCATTGGAAGGTGAATTAAGAACAATGGTCCATTATTTAAGGGCATTGATTTGGGTGCTCCTTTGGGTTTTGTTAGGCAGACTACCCACATCTAATTATAGGATGGGATGAGATTGTCCTTTCCCTCTTCTAAATGTCGTTGTTCGTGGTAAAAACATATTCATTCCCGATATTTATATCAAATCAATAAATATAATATGTGTGTCTTTTATGTTAAAAAAACATGGTTAAATAATAGTAGTACTTCATTTTGTCCACCATGTTTTTTCATATAGACAAACGTAGTTATTATAGTAAGGACCCTGTTTGGCCATAAAACTATTCAATTTTTTCCTTGAATTATTCACTTTATTGAAAATCTTTGTTTGGTCATAAAAATTTCAAATCCAACTTGGAGTTATATAACCTATTTTATAACATGTTTTTCAACTCACTTTTCACTTTTAAAATTTTATTTAAGTATATTTAAACATGAACATCATTTCAAATATTCTTTGCAAGAAGTATAGCCAAATACAACTCTATCTTCAACTCCAACTCCTTAAAATTTGAATAAAGTGAAAAATATTTAGAATCTATGACAAAATGCCTATTTATATTGTCCCAGCTAGGGGTGTACAAAGTAAACCGACAAACCGCACTAAACCGAGAAAAAAACAGGACTAATGGTTTGGTTTGAGTTGGTTTAGTGTTTAAAAAAAAAAAACTGACATTAAGTGGTGTGGTCTGGTTTTAGCTAAAAAAAGTCAAACCGAACCAAACCACTCCGACATTACATGTATTTAATTTTTAAAATATTTTATACATAAAAAAATTTATTTGTAATGTAATTTATAAATATTTCTTAAATTTTTTCGTAGTTTTTTGTCGTTTATCATATTATATTTCAAGCTTCAACTTAGAATTTTGAATGTGAATAAGTTTTATATCCCATGGATGTTAGTAACTCAAATAAAGTCCAAACCAAACTAACTCAACACTAATGCTAAAAAAGAAATTCAATTCTACCACTAGGAATGACAGTAATGCTGGATATCTATTCTTTAGTTTTGCATAATTGGTTTAGAGACTGAAAATACATAACTTAATTTTTTTTTCTTTGTCATGTAATTAATACTTATGAGCCGTCCTTATTTTAACATGACTTAGTATTTTTAGATTATGGTAATTTCTTTATGGCTTATTAATTAGCAATATTTATTTTAACCGATTTTATTATCTTTTTGTTGAATATTTTAATACAATGTCATCACTCATCTCACATTTTGTGTTATTTTCTTAAGAAAAACCTTAATTATATAGTTGTATCTTACTAGGACTAAAAAAAATATTTGAAGTAAAAGTTATATATTTTGTATGAAGACTTTTCCGGAAAGAACCCCGAAAAACCTGAGGTTGAAAAACCCTAATTTTATTGGTTTGGTTTGGTGTATAAATTTAAAAACCCGACGCAATTGGTCTAGTTTGGTATTTAAAAAATCCGAACCAACCCGATC
Organism: Lycium ferocissimum; assembly: GCF_029784015.1. NCBI lineage: Eukaryota > Viridiplantae > Streptophyta > Magnoliopsida > Solanales > Solanaceae > Lycium > Lycium ferocissimum. Next base: position 48,069,184 of record NC_081351.1, read on the forward strand.
CATATACACCCCTAGTCCCAGCCATGCAATTTGTATTGTAGTAGCATATATAACTGCCATACACCATTTTTAGTGGTTTTGATACGTCCATTAAGAAAATCACTTAGACAACATTAATTAGAAGGGTTAGTTGTATAGAATTATTCATTTTTATTTCAAAGATAGCTTTTCACTTTTATTTCAAAATCAGTGTTTGGTTATAACATTTCTAAATTCAATTGAATCCCAAATTTGGAAAAGTGTTCCAAACTTGTTTAGCAACTTCATCTTCATAAATTTCAAATAAAGTACTCTCCTCTTTTTTGCAAAAGGTATAACCATAACACTATTCCATCTTCAACCCTAATTTCATAAATTTCAAATAAAGTAAAAAATATTTAACTTGTATGGCCAAATGCCTACTAATTTACCCTAATCTACTCATAGGAAAATGTAAAGAAATGTTGAAAGATTTTTTTAGAAAGTTTTTTAGATCATTTACTAAACAAGTATAAATTTGAAATTAAAAAAAAAAAACAAAAAAAAAACTACTACCTTCTAGATTTTTTATCAAAATCACTTAATTTGGACAACATTTGAAAGTCGACAAAATTACTTATTGTGGATATGACAGAATATGTATTCTTACTGTAATTGTTAATTGCTAAGATTAAATTATTTAATTTAATTTAATTTAATTTAATTTAATTTAATTACTGAATGTAATTACTGAATGCGAGTAAGTATTTATCATTCTTCTTTCTATCTTTCATTCATTTGAAAATTAAGAAAAAAGGTTAGTAAAGAATACAAGAGTACACTACTAAAAACACAATGAAATTCGGCCTTAAAATTTCGACCTCAATTGAAGTCGATTTTTGCAACAATTTTTTTTTAACTAATTTTGACTTCACGAGGTAGATTAATTAACGGGAAAAACTATTTTTGAAATGTTTTTACATATAAATATAAACTGAAAATAAATTATTTTTTGCAGAATATATTAAGTTTTTTTTTAAAAAAATAAAAATTGACTTTTCGACTTTTAGATGCAGAATTTATCTATTGATTGGGAAAATATGCATCAGCACCTTAGTAGATATAAACCAAAAGTTTATTATGCTAAGGTGTTGTGGAGGATGCCACCTTCAGGGAGATTAAAATGTAATACAGATGGGGCAAACGAGAGGCAATCTTGGGATCGGTTCATATGGATTCCGCATCGTAGTAGCGAAGGAGATTTGATTTATGCGTAAGCACAACAAATGGGAATAGCAACAAACATGGAAGCGAAGCCGAGGCCATAAAAATGAGCAATCGAAGTTCGCAAAAAACACAACATTCAACAGTTCAATCGGAGACCGATTCACTTGTCCTTCAAAAGACCTTACAAGATTCATGGATCACTCCATGGGAACCGAGAAATCGGATGAAGAGATCAAACAGGACATGAGAACAGTACAGGTGCAGATTAATCATATTTTCAGGGAAGGCAACAAGTTGGCAGACTTTCTAGCAAATCAAGCTTTGGATCATGCAGAGATCAAAGTACATGACTTTATACTCATGCCATCAGAAGGAAGAAGAATTCTCAATATGGACAAATCACAACTTCCTCAACTGAGGATTAGAACAAGGAGGATTCAGCAGCTTGACAATCAACAATGATACTACATGTATGGATAATCATATGGTGTTTGCATAGATTTGGACAATCATCAAAGCTGATACATTAGGATCACAAAGGGCATACTAGCTTAGGCATACAAGATAGAACTGGAGGACAGTTCCTTATTTTTTTAATACTAGCTAGCTCATATTATAGACATGCTGTAATAGACCGTTTTTTACATTATGCATTTATTAATAAAAAGTTCTAACAGGCCTGGCCTGCTAGAGCACAATTTGATTAAAAAAAAAAAAAAAAAAATTTCAACCTCATGAGGTCGAAAATCCTATTAAAATTGGTCAAAGCTAACTTGGATTTTTCGATCGAATGAGGTCGAAAATACATATACGTATCCCCAAATCGGGATATTTTTCCCCCATTCTGTTTCTCTCTCTTTCCATTTTCTTCACTCTTTCTCTCCCACCGTCAGTCGTCGACTCACCCACGCACCCCGCTGACGTCTACCGCTGTTGCTGCTTCCGCTATCGTTCACCGCTACTGCCGCCACTGATCTGAAAAGGTAAGTTTTTCTTCACTTTTTTGTTTTGTTTTCAATCTCATACTATTTATTATTAGTTGCATTACTTTGTATTATTTTAGTTTAACTATGAATTTCTTAAACTATACTTATTGTTCAATATTAATTTTTAGGGTTTGGGATGTTAACTTTATTTTAGGGTTAAAATCAAATGAAATATTGAAATTGATCAATGTTGTTGTATTGAAATTCAAATCAATTTAGGCAAAATACATCAAATCAACCCTAAACTATACCCAAAATGTCGATATCACACTCAAACTATACAGGCGACCTATTACACCCTCGAACATCTTAAAAGTGAATTATTTTACCCCTGATAAATTTATAACCAGCTGCACATGGGGAGGTGTAATACATCGCCCGCCATGTCAGCGCCACGTCAATGCCACATCAATAAACTGCCAAATTTGTTTTTTTTTTTTTAAAAAAAAATCCATGTCATTTAATTCCTTCTCCTTCACATTCATAAAAAATACAACTACTCAACCACCATGGATATAATCATCCACCACCAAATTCATCCCACCACCATTACTAGATTCACTGCTTAATCAATCGTAGCATTCTCCGAAAGTCTAAATTTTTCATGAATTTGTCGCTACTGCGTTCCACGCGATGCCAAGTATCATACTTATCTTCTCCACCAAAAAATAAATAAAAAAATCTAGCCAACCTCGCCGGGAGAAATGGTGGCCGGTGAACAAACTTACCGACCAACACCCAGTAACCAAAACCACTATAGATCCAAATCGACCATCGGAATCACACCATGACCACCACTTCCACCATAAAAAAATTGCAAACAGCCACCATAAATTCAAACCTGCAACTAAATTCACCACTGGAATCACATCACCACCATTGAAACCATCCAAAATTGCAAGAACCACTGTAAATTTTGCACCCATCACCAAACCCGCCATCAAAATCGCAGCTCGCCTCTTTGAAAATAGATACCTATAGGGTAGTTAAAATGAGGGGTTTTCGGAAGAAGAAGAAGAGGAAGCAGTAGGTGGGGCGTGGTTCAAAGATGGAGAAAAAATTGGGTTTGAAGATGAAGAGGGTGGTGAAATTTTTGATGAGTTTATGAGAAAAAAATGAATTGATGAAGAAATTAAGTTCAGAGAAGTGTGATGAGAAAAAATGAAGTAGAAGACATGGAAAATGGGGCGTGAAGAAGAAAAGGCCTGGGGGAGGGGGAAGAAGAAAGGGACGGGGGGTGGGGCGTGATCAAGAAGAAGAAGTGTGGGGTGGGGGGAAATGAAGAAGAAAGGGGCGGGTGAGGGTGGGGCGGGGTTAAAAAAAATTAAATCTTTAAATTAAAAAAAAGAAAAAAGAAAAATTCTACTCAAAACGCGCTTTTTATTTTTATTTTGATATTTTGTGCCACATCAGCAGTTCAGGGAGTAAAATAATTCACTTTTAAGATGTTCGAGTGTGTATTAGGTCGCCGGTATAGTTTGAGTGTGACATCGACATTTTGGGTATAGTTTAGGGTTGATTTGATGTATTTTGCCATCAATTTATTATGATGTTTTTGTGTTGTTGTATTGAAATTGAACCCTCTGTATTAAAATATTGTTGTTGTTGTTGTATTGAAATTGAAACCTCTATATTGAAATATTTTTGGTGTTGTTGTATTGAAATTGAAACCTCATATGAATTTTACAATATTTTCTTAGGATCTTTAATTTTGTGTATATGTTTCTAATATACATAATTAGTTATAACAGTAATGATGTGATACAAAAATTACCAAAACTATCTAAAGACATAACAACCCAACCAACTTAAGTTAGTGTTAACTTTGTTTAAGAATTAAACTTTGAACTTCAAAAAAATTGAGCATGAATTTTATGAATCAAATTTTGGAATAATATAAGTTTAGTTTCAAAATAAAATAAGATTAAAATAATATTATTATTAATTAAGTTAGTGTTAACTTTGGTTATAAGTGTAGAATTATTATTCAACGTATGGTTTAACAAGTTCAAATTTTGTGCTATTTGTGTAGATGGAATCTCGTAGTTGGATGTACGATAGAACTAATCCTGGTCGATTTGGGTTGAGAGATGAATTTGTAGCCGGTGTTTATGGTTTTGTTGACTATGCTAAAACACTTGAGGATTTTACAGTTCATGGAGTGGTTAGGTGTCCTTATTCTAAATGTGAATGTATCAATTTCGAGATCCCTAAGATTGTTAGGCTTCATCTATTTGACCAAGGTTTTAAAAGTAATTATACAGTTTGGACTAGTCATGGAGAAACGTTTAACAGTTTCGATAGATTTTAGAACTTTGTTATTGGTGAAACTAGTAGGGTGGTAGAACCTAATGTCCAGAATTCTAGAGTGCACGACATGGTTCAGGATGCTTAAACTAGTCATGGAGAAACGTTTAACAGTTTCGATAGATTTCAGAACTTTGTTATTGGTGAAACTAATAGGGTGGTAGAACCTAATGTCCAGAATTCTAGAATGCACGACATGATTCAGGATGCTTATGGCATGCATTCGGACTTTGAATCCGGTGACCATGTTGAAGAACCTCTCAATGAAGAGGCCAGACGTTTTTATGAAAAGTTAAATCAAGCTAGTCGGCCCTTACATGATGGATGTACCCACTGTCAATTATCTATCGCTGTTAGATTATTGAGTATCAAAGCAGATTACAATGTTCCCCAAGGGGCAATGATTTTTTTTATTTTTATAAAACCACCTAAAATGGTGGGAGTTTATTGCAGCAAATATTTACATAGAAGAATTGCAAAGAAAAGAAACCATCTAGAAAGCTGAAAACTAGCTATGATCACCACATTAACACTACTAGAACCTTCATCATACTAAAGCAAACTAGGGACCTTGATTTGTATCCATCTTTCACACTCTCAAGTCTCACAAGTGGAATGAATCAAATCTTTTTAAATTATCTTCAGGTCATCCTGGATGAAGTAGATTTCAGTTCCAATCTTATAGATGCATGTTCTAAACTAGCATAGATTCTGAACTTAGTCACAGAAGCTACTGATGATCCTTCTGCTTATTACTTGCTGCATCTGATTCCACATTGATGAATTCCCAACTAGTAATATCAGTGTTTTATGGTAGAATGAACCAAGGTTGATACCACACACCACAAAACAAAGTTATTTCTAGTTGCATCCCCTTCCCTACCTTCATTGATGTTCTGTGCTGCTATTGTCCTGATTGCTGTATGAAGCCTGTTTTGTTGTTGATCTAACTCTAAAGTTTGGAAGTTGGCTTTTATCCATGTTGATCAATCTTCTTCCATGAGTTGGAATATCTTGAAACTGATTGTAGCGAATTATACCTGCAAAATCAAAAACCAGGTTAGTAATTAAAATAATCTGCCACACTGTTTCCTTCTCTGAACACATGCACCACTGAAACCTCTTTGTCCTTCCTCCATTTTTGTATACTCCTCACTAGCAAAGCAATATTCCATGGCACCTCCCAAATACCATCCAGTACCTTTTGCATTGTAAGGGAATCTATTTCCACTATAACAGGCAATAACTCACGTAGAACACAGTACTTGATTCCCTCTTCAATGGCCACAGCTTCAGCAACTAGATTAGTAGTCTCAGTTAATATTAGCATATATAAACTCTCCTGAACTATCTCTAATACAAAAGGCTGCTGAACTTGGTCCTGGATTCCCTTTAGAAGCACCATAAGTGTTGCATTTGAAGCATCCTCTATCTAGAAATGTCCCCTTCACCTGTTTATATGTTAATGGCAGCCTGTAGTTCTCTAGTAATTCAACTATCCTAGGCCAGCATTTAGGCATGTTCTGCAGCCAAGGATATCTCTTCCTTGCTAGCATATATATGTTCCTGTTGACCTCATGTGTGACCTTATTCTGAGAAACAGCCCCTCCATGCCTTCTAGTATTCCTGCTCTTCCAAATTTGCCATAAAACCAAAGGTGAATTGCTTGATATAGAGGCTTCAATCTTGGGGGCAATGGATTCTTAGATTGATCTCGTGCGTGAATTAGTTGACGCAACTCTAGAGATACCCGATAATTACTGTAAGGCAAAGAGATTGGTGTCTAAGTTAGGACTCTCGTCAGTGAGAATTCATGGTTGTGAAAATGGCTACATGTTACACTATAATGATGACGACGGTCTAGAATCATGTAAGTTTTATGGTAGTGATCAGTTTAAGGATACTCGCAGTGGGAAGAGAGTTGCTATTATGGCGATGCATTATTTACCTCTAATACCAAGGTTAAAGAGGTTGTATGCATCTAATAGCTCTGCTCTTCATATGAGATGGCACAGTGAAAATAGAAGGTCATCGAGTGTTATGTGTCATCCATCGGATGGTGAGGCCTAGAAGCATTTTGATAGAACCTATCTAGATTTTGCAGCTGAACCACGTAACATTAGATAGGTTTTATGTTCGGACAGATTCACTCCATATTCTGTTTCTGCTGCTCCATATTCTTGTTGGCCTATGTTCATTACCCCGTATAATCTTCCCCGTGAGATATGTATGAGATTGCATTATTCCTGGCTCGCGTAATCCAAAAGTTTTGATTGATGTGTACTGTAACATCCCGTAAATCTGTATAGAGTGTGAAAGCATTGTATGAGTCCTTTGGAACCTTATATGTTGGGTTACGTGCATGACTGTAGGCTAAAGACCCAAGAGAAGATAGTCAAAATGAAAATTCACAGCAGTTTCACGAAAAGGAGGTTCGACGGTAGTCCTTTGTATCGTCGATTTGTTCGACGCTCCATCCTTTGCACCGTAGAAAGTAAGGAAGAGAAAGTTGCTCACTGGAAATTTCATTACTTTGACGGAACAGATAAACGCTCCGTCGATCTGTTCGACGCTCCGTCGTTTGTACCGTTGAATTGACCTAGCACAAAGACCATTCGATGGAGCATCAATCTGCTCCGTCGATCTATTCGACGCTCCGTCGTTTGAACCGTCGATTGTGCCTGACGGGCTAAAATTATATAAGTTGCAAAATTTTGGTTTTTCTTCCATTCTTTTCACTCTCAAAAACCCTAAGGACGAAAATACCTCTCTAGGGCTCCAACACTAAGATAAGAACATCTTAATCATTGATTATAAATCCTAACATCAAACCCGTGGTTCTTAACATGATTTTTGTGACTAAAACCTAGGGTTTGCAACATAATTCTTCCTAAAGTGATTCAAGCTAGGGTTTGGGTGTTCTTCACTAGAAAAGTGAATTGTTAAACTTTGTTTAACATACTAAGGTATGTCTCTCTTTTGAAAACTTATTTTGAATGAAAATCACTTTTTGAAACTATTGTTGGAAGTATAAATTTCATTCAAGGTTCTTTAATGAATAAAAAGAAAAGTTATCTTTTCATATTTCTTGAACGCTAATTCATGTCTAAATGGTGGTTAATGTGTGTGAGGGGACAAACTCACATTAAACCTATATTGTAAAAAACCCTATATATGTATATGATATTATGAACGTTTTCCTCTATAAGAGATGCTTAATAATGATGTTTAAGGGTTGGTAATGATATTCTCATTGATGAATTAGGACATGGAAATCTTTTGTAAAGAAGTTAAACGTTTTCAAAACATTGATTGAAATGACTTATCCTTTCAATATGGCATAATGAACCTTAATGACAATTGATGTTGTGACTACATTACAAATGAACTATGAATTGGCTTTATGCTATGAAAACTGGTTGTTGTGTTTTGCCAGGCTACTCGGGAGGAAGGGTAGCCACTATGGATCCTAGTGTGATAATGCCTAGCCATTCGGGAGGAAGAGTGGCCACTTCCGGGTTCGCTACCTGGGTTGTGATTATGCCTAGCTATTCGGGAGGAAGGATAGCCACCGTTGAATTTTATATTTCGGTGTGGTGCGCTGTGACAAGGGAACCTCTACGGTCACCCCTTCAATGTGCTTGATTCTTGGGCCTGTATTGGTATGTGTGATATTCTTATTTTCTCATGGAATTGTTGTTGTTAATTATGATCAATTGAAAGGCATATTTGAAGTTGTGCCTTTCCAAAAAGCCTTATAATCGGTTTTGATAATGCTTATTGAGATACACAAACTGAATAACTGTTCTTACATTGGTTTCACATGATTTTCAGGACTGTTTTTTTAATGTATTATTGTACTTTATTTTTATATTACTGATTGTCCCCGAGGCACTCACTGAGTACGAAGTACTCAGGCATACCATTGTTGTTTTTAATGGTATGTTAGGTAACGGAGAAGAAAGGTGTGTTCTTGATACTCCGTGCGTTTAGGAAGGACTTGTTGTTGCTGCTAATTTAGTGAGCCCACACATTCATTCGTGGGAAACCCTATTCATTTATTTATTTATTTATTCATTATACTAGTTTTCTGGGCTGCGTCCCGATGAGTCAGACTGTTATTCCTTTATCTTAGAAGCTCCCTAGTATACGTTTGTGGGTAGTTGTTGAGTTATTGATTAACTCTCGGGCTCGTTATTACGTTTGACTAAGTATTTGATTAATAAAGACTTCCGCTGATTTAATTCATATATTCATGATTTGTTTACATTTATTTTATAAACTGTTGGAGGTGAATATTGAACCTGGCGAGTTCAAGTGTGTTATTGCATCTTTTAGGTTCTTTCGATGTTGTTCATGACGTCGGATGCAGGTCATGTCTAGGGTGAATTTTGGGGCGTGACATGTACTTGCAACCTTTGGTTGATGAGCTGAAACAGTTGTGGGTTGAAGGGGTTTAGACATATGTAATTTCGCGTAAGCAGAATTTTAATTTGAGAATCACTTTAATGTCGACTATTAATGATTTTTCTGCAATTATAGCCTTTGTTTGACAAAAATGCAAAAATACCCTTAACTATATATCTAATTATTGAAAATGTAGCCTTATTTTGATACTAATTCAACCAATTAAAACTAATTTGCGCTAATGTCCTTAATTGATTTGCCACTGGATTAGACATCTCAATTAAAGCTATTTAGGGGCTAAACTTGCAAAATGACCCCAGCTATCTTAAACCATGACTTGGTTAATTACGAGGAGGTCATTTATGCAAAAATACAACAGTCAAAACCAAATTACAATTTTGTCAAAACAATTTCGCCAAATTGAAATAAATACATAAACAAGCAAAATTCAAAGCTCGAGGGGTAAAAATAGTAAATTCTCTTAATTACTTGAATTCCTTGAATAAATAAGATAAATTTCTTTCTTATCTAATTTCTTGATGTTGTCTTGGTGGATGACAGCCGGAAAGTTAGCATGTCCTCACTGCATGAAAAATGCTAAGTCCTTCACTTTAAAAAATGGCAAAAAAAATTCATGATTTGATTGTCATTGTCGATTCTTGCCGATGGATCATCCCTTTAGGAGAATGAAGAATACATTCAAGAATAATGCTGTTGACACCTGATTTTTGACCTTCCATAATTTATTTTGATTGCTCGGTGTCCTTGGATAATGAATAAAATAATTTGCACACTCACAGAGGACCTGAATGATTTTGCATAATTATTCAGGCCAATGCTTTACTTCTATAAATTAATAAGGGAACCCTCAAGGCTCTATTAATTATCCAGGAATTTACTAGCATTTTACAGCATTTTATGAAATACTTTTTAAATTTATCAGTTGCAGAACAATTTTAAATAATTGTTCATTATAATTAATCAAATCAAGAAATTGGATAAGAAAGAAGCAATTTATCTTATTTATCCAAGGAATTCAAGTAATTAACAGAATTTACTATTTTTACCCCTCGAGCTTTGAATTTTGCTTGTTTATGTATTTATTTCAATTTGACAAAATTGTAATTTGGTTTTGACTGTTGTATTTTTGCAAAAATGACCTCCTCGTAATTGACCAAGTCATGGTTTAAGATAGTCAAGTGGTCATTTTGCAATTTTAGCCCTCGCAGCTTTAATTGAGATGCCTAATCCATTGGCAAATCAATTAAGGACATTAGCGCAAATTAGTTTTAATTGGTTGAATTAGTACCAAAATAAGGCTACATTTTCAATAATTAGATCTATAGTTAAGGGCATTTTTGCATTTTTGTCACACAAAGGCTATAATTGCAGCCTTCATTTTATTTTGGGACAATTTAGACGATGTTCGCAAAAAAATAAATCTCTTAGCATCCTTTCTAAATTATTTACATTTTTTATTTGGCTTTCTTTTAATTAATTAATTTATAATTACTTATCTCAAACATTTGCCCATTTTACCAAATACCCGCATTACCCCTATGTGAGTGTATACGTGTGATATATACACCCATATACATGTAATTTATTAAAGGGGTGGGGGAATTTTTTTTTAAATCATATATATATATATATATATATATATGCAAAGTGGAGGGAATTTAAAAAAAAAAAAAAAAAAGAATTGGGCCGAGCCCAGTCCAATCGAACTCGACCCAGCCCACACGTACATATATACGCCCCTCCAGTTCACCTGCCCCTTTCAAGGGGTCATTTTGCAACAAAAAAATTTAGGGTCTAGGCTTAACCCTAACCGTCGCTCCTGTTCCACCACCTACTCGCTCCTGTTCTCGGTCACGTCCCATCGGTTGGAAGCATGATATGTGGAGGAGAGGACGAAGCATTACGTCCTTCTCTCACCAAAAAACGTCCAAACAAGCCCTTATGTAGGTTTTTTGCTCTGTCAAGTTGTAACATATACTCCACCGTCGATTTTCTATTGTTTGGGACGATCTTGACCATCGTTCATTTGTCCCGCATCGATGTTTGTGTTGGTTGTTTTTGTTTGGGGGTTTCTATAAATCCCCATTCACGAGTAAAGAGGTCGGAAAAAAAAGAAGGCAAAATAGAGTTTTGAAATTAAGATCTAATTTCGAAACTTTAAATTGCCTAGTGTAATTTTTGGGGGTTTTGAACTTAGATTTGAAACCCTTCAGTTGCTAAAATTTATTTTCTTACTTTTTTTCTGGTATTGTGGTCCGAGTTTGAGGAGGGTTTTGTCTTCAAATCCGTTCTTCGTCTTGGCTGCGTCCAAAAAAGGTAACTCTCTATCTTATTGGTGATTTTGTTAATTTCTTGCATATTTTTTATAGTGGTTATTTAGTTAAATATTAATTTGGTAATTTTGTTAATTTCTTGATTATTTTTTGTAGTAGCTATTTAGCTAAATATTAATTTGGTAGTTTTTGTTAGTTTCTTGATTATTTTTATGCTGTTAATTTATTGCTTATTTTTGGTGATGGTTGCTTAGTGAAATATCAACTTGTTAATGTCTGTAATTTTTTTTTTTCGGTAGTTGTTTAGTTAAAAACAACCTTGTGAATTCTTGTTAAAGCCTACTGTTTATTTCTTTTGTTATGGTGAGTGTCTTAATTGAATGTTATCTTGTGTATTGATCTTGTCCATGTATTTTGCTGTTTTGTTCTAATAATTATAGTGAGCTATTAGTGAACCTCTTAGTCTTATTTTGCTGACTTGTTGGTCTTTTAAATGGTTTTGGTAAGGTGTTTTATGTGATAAGTGTCAACTGTGATTTTATTGCCTACTTAGAGGATGAAGTATAAGTTTAAAATACAAGGTGATATAGGTTAATCTCACTGGTCTCTACTGATTCAAACTAGTTGTTGTGAATTACTTAGTTTAGATATCACATAGAGTTTAATTTTACTAGTAACCCTTCTCAGAAGATCAAGGTCGGTCGGCGGTGCACCCCTCAGGGGGATCCCACCAATCAGCTTCCTTACGCCTTACGGGTTTACTCGCCCGTTGACTCGCACACATGTCAGACTCCTGGGGGCTTGCTTTGGCCTTGCGACGTCGATAAGGCAGCAGCCGCGCGACATCCGATGTCGTGCGCCGGGGCTCGTGTTCGGCGCGCGTATTCGAAGCTACTTTCTGATTTGAATGATTGTCATAAGAGTGTTTAGGCAAAACATGATAAGTATTAAGCTATCAATTCACTGCTTATTAAAACAAGTAGAGTTAGTTGTTAGTCAAAAGATGATGAGTGTGTTTGATGTTGGTTCACTAATCACATAGGTATGAGAATTTTGGGTAAAAGAGTGATTGTGGGAAGGTTTAAGTCTAGATTGGTTTGTTGTTGGTTCACTCACCATAGTTGCCTAACTAAATGGACCTGTCATGTGTCTAGTTTGCTAGCCTAACTTGTTCACACAGTTATTATAAGTGGTTTAATGGAGTCTATTTAATGTTAACATAAGTGTGTCATTTTACTGCCTTCTACTAATGTGTTTTGAGTGTTTGCTTGATTGATCAAGAGCTAAGTAATAAAATGTGAGTTTTATGTCATTTCCTCTTTTCTCCAAAACCTGTTTATTGTAAAGTTATTTTGGGTTAATATTGACTAACTAAAAAATGAAAAAAAGGGTCAGTCTATATGATATAATCTTTATATAACTAGGTTCTTTGTATTTTTTTTTTTTTAAAACATTAGACTATGGCTTGTAATTTTTATAACACTAATGCTGTGCTTTGACTGCCCTGGTGTCATGATTGCAAAATGATGTTTTAAACTTCAAAGCCTGGCATTTATTTTTGCTCAAAATATGTTCAAATATTCCTCTGCCTAGGTCTAAGTGGAACATGTTTTCTCTTCTACCTTATACCTATGTGTTTAACCACTATGGATGGTGAGTGTCCTATGGTTTCAGTTGATCTTCTTCAGACCTATGTGATGTTATGGTCCTTTTGTTTCCCTTATTGGTTCTGTTTTTTGCCTGTTATGTCTGTTCTTGGCATTATTGTCTGAATTTTCACAAGTTGTGTACCTAGAGTCACTCATTTTCTGGAAGGGGCATCAAGTGGGGGCTTATACCACTTAACTTTGGGATGCTGTCTATTCTTTTCTTCTTGTGACAAGGTCTTTCTTCTTGTCATCCTTCTTGTCTATCCTAAATCCATCCCTGGCATTCTATAGACTCTTGCTTATTTTTTTTTTTTAACTAGGTGATAAGTTTTATTGAACTCATTTTTCAAAAACTATAAACTTCTTCCTAAGTTGTAAATTCTAGTTAGAGTATAATGATGAAGTGGCTAGCCCAGTTCTGTGACCTAATGTAGTTTTCATCTTTGATCAATCTTGGAACCTTGACTGAGTGTTACTCCTGCACACCTCTGGATCACATTAGGACTAGATGGCACACACTTGGTTTTTATTTTTATTTTTAATTTTGTTGTCTGAAATATTGTCTGAACCCCATTTGTCCATGACTGTGTGTGTTGTTTCTTTGCTTATACTTTATCTTGTTTCCCTCCCATGACATAGAACTAGAGCCAAACTGTTGTGAGTCACTTGAAATTCCCAGCCTTGTGTTTTTACCTATCCTACACCTATGTGACATTGCCCTTGATCCTGTCTTTATTTGCACCTATGGAGTGAAACCTTTTTCTATGATCATGTTTTGATCTTGTCCTAGTTGTTGTGTCTGTGTGCAATTCTTGAACTTTAGACCCTCCCTCCAGGCCCTGGATCTGTTTCTGTTTGCTAACTTCACTTGTGTGCTTGCACTTGTCTTCTTTTACCCCTATGACCATGAGTTGCATCCCTATGACTACTTTATTGCTTTTCTATACCCTGCGTGACTCCATATAAGTCTCCAGTTAGTTCTCATTAGTGACCTGTGTGTTAAACTCCATCTCGGCATACATGGCCTGCCCTCTTGGGTAGTATGAGTGACCACCTGTTCCCAAGTTAACTGTTCCTTCTCTTTTTGAATAGTTTGTGCCATTTGATGTACACTGTCTATTGTCCCACTCTTTTGGTCCTTCAGTTGCTTAGATTCTCATCCCCATCATTTACATCTTTAGTGTTATTTTGTATTAAAATACTAACTTAGACTGCCTATTTGAAGAGGTGCCAGTGTACCATCATTTGAATTTATTTTGAGCACATTTTGCCTTAACCAGTGTTTGTAATTAGGCCTGCTTAAGTTGAGGGCTTAGTATATATTTGAGGGACACACTGTTGCCGTGACACTTGACTTATCTTGTGACTCTTAATCTTAGTTGACTAGTATTCTTTAAATGATCAATGTTCGCTGTGGCATTTTGGTTTATATCACGACTTTAAATTCCTATGCTCTCTCTTTGTCCTATACTGGGTTGGTTATTTTTAGATGGGTTATGGTAATTCGGGGTTGTCCAAGTCTCGCCGGTGTTAGCCATGCCTGGGGTTCTCAGAAACCCCTTGGAACTTGTGCGACATCGGGAATACGGGGCTAGGACCCAGTCCCCATGCCATACTAAGTCTTAAAATGAACCATTACAACAGTTTAAGATATAGAGGGACAAGTATAGGATTTTGAATGACTTGTTATATATATATATATATATATATATATATATATATATATATATATATATATATATATATATATATATATATATATATACACACACATATGTGTGTGCCTTAGTTATTTTAGTGATAAGGACGGTTAAATATAAACTAATCGAGTTTCCCTTTTTCTTTTCCGCCTCCACTTGCATGACCATTCAGGTCAAGACCAGCCTCCTAGGCCCAATAGGACTTCTATTCAAATTAGGATCGAGTCCGCGAAGAAAATAATAGCGACGCGCGCAGAAGGCCCAGCCATGGGTGAAAATGGCTAACTAGAGGCTTGGTACGCCCCTAGTCTACCTCTACTCTATTATTCATTTCATGTTTATTTGTTTTAAGTTGATGTATTCGTAAAAGTTGTATTAAACTCATATTATAGTGGAACCTTATGTTTTGAACTAGCTGTCTTAGGATAACGGTTCTTATGCCGTTTAGATGACTTTAGGTCCCCGAACGAATTTTCAAAACCGCGATCAAATTCGGCGTTTTTAAACTAAATATAAATTGGACTTAAAAAACTGTTTTTCCTTAAGTATAATAAGCACAAATCAGTTTTCTTTCAAAAAACCTTAAAAGGGCAGAACACTGTTTGGTATTAATAATTTCAAGTTGATTACTCAAACGTGGCAACTCTTTCCTTTAAATTTTTGAAGATATAGATTCACTCATTTTTTTCAAGTCTTTTAAAAAAGGGGACTTTTACATAATGGCTTAAACAAACAGGATTTTGGGCCAAAGCCCACATATATCCTTTAAGTAAGCATTTGATACACCAAGCTTATAAAAATTCAGAATGCTAAACCCTTTTTAAATTCTGAACTCAGATTTTTTTTACTGAATCAGATTTCGTTTTGACCAAAAACTGGACTCGCACTCTTTTTTCTGAAATTAAACCAGTCTCGGACTCGTATTTTCTTGGGTCATGAAAGGGCCAAAAAGAAAATTTTATACAGCCGAGATACACTGCCTCTAATGTATGAAACGCTTTTTGTACAAACAAAAAATGAAACCATCGTAATATAAAGAATTCCGGTTAAGGCTGAAACGTACCAAAACGGATTAATCCGAATCGAAGCATGAGTATGCCATGAACTTTAAAAAATAAAAACGCGCTTCTTACACTTCATTTATAAACAAAATATACTCCTTATACGTAAAAGGGGACTGGTTATAAACGGATATCATAAATCCGAAAACTACGATACCCTGTATGTAAAGGGGATATACTCAAATCTTTTCAAATGATATGCAAACTTACAAGATGACAGTCTTTTCTAAATGCCGGAAATAAACACAAAATAAGGAGTTTAGGCAAATACTCATACTTTGAAATTCGAAGGTCAACCGTATAGTACAGATCCTTAATACTGGGGTGCCTAACACCTTCCCAAGGGGATCATTAGAACCCTTACCTAGAACTCTGGATTACGAAGATTTTTTCACGGTATTTGAATAATCCCTTTAAAACTGATTTTCCTAATTTCCTAAAAATTAGGTAGCGACTCTTTAAAAAAAAAATAAAGTCCAAAAGAGCACCAACGAGTTCGTAGTAGCCTTTTATGCCCTAACCCCGCGTAAAAAGCGAACCGCGACAAATGCAATTGAACAAGACTATCCACCTCCAATACTGTCTGGTTACGATATTTGGGAGAGGGTTCAGAACCTCCCAAAGGTTACTAAAGAAGAATCGTACAGATTCGATGGGTATGGGGGTTTACCATAACTGGACATAACAGAGCATATTTTGGAAGTTGCTGTTACGCCTCGGAAAATTTCCCCTTAGCGTACAGTTAATAGACTCAAGAAGGACGTGACGTATACGAGGTTTGGATAAGCAAGAAGTAGTAATTGATAGTCCTAATTAAGACTTCCAAAGGCATCCGAGTTAAGGTAAGGAAGTTGTTAAGGAAATCGAGTTATAAGTTAGTGTGTTGGACGAAAACTATGAGTATTGAGTTAGTGACACCCTAAGGATGTTGTGGAGAAGAGCTATGACGTCCCCTAGGTTAATAATGAAGTGACAAACAAGTGCTAAGAAGGTTCCATAAGGATTGGAGATCAAACGAAACGACAGGAACCATTCCGGTGGAACTGTGAGTTCCACGACCATGTTCCACGGACAGCACCATGATCCACGGACCGTGGATGTGTCCGTGGAACAGCCAGTAGAGAAGATGGCTGGCTGGTCATGAACCACGACCAGTTCCACGGCCAACAAAGGGTTCCACGGACCGTGAAGCTGTCCGTGGAAGTCCCGCCGACTGGATTCATTCCAAGTCTTTAAATGTAACCCCACTTCATTTTATTCATTTCCATTCACGTTTTCAACCCCTCCATACCTCTAGAACCTTCTCTATAATTCATCCACAAGAAAACTAAGGGAATCAAGGATCAATAACAAGATTTGAAGTGAATCAAGCCTATGAAACTCCATTAAAGCCATCAAAGTCAAGAAAATCCAAGAAAGATGAAAATAGGGTTTTGGTGAGAAAGGTGTATTATCATTCAAAGCTTGTTTCTTCATCATCTAAGGTAAGTTTCATGACCTTTCTACATTATTTGAAGTATTAGTAAGTTGAAACACATGGATTGTAGAAGTGTATGCAAATGGGTCATCAAATGGATGAATAATGTCATTTTGAAATAGTGGTTGGATTGAATCATGAAAGTGGATATGTTGATGTTATAAATGCGTTATAAATGACTTTTAGAACATGAAATAAGTATTGGATATAAAAGAATACGACAATGGACTTTAGTCATGAATATGGAGAATTGGAGTGAAATTGTGAAATGTGAATAACGTAAATGAAATAACGATTGTTATTAGTGATATTGTGATGGTTGTTATGGGTGTTGGAAGTCGATATGGAATATGGTGGAAAGTAGTATAAACAAAGGAAACGCTGCCCAATTTTCTTTAGCCTTAAGAGGCACGATTTTATAATTGCCTAGCTAACGACGATACGAATTCCCTTGAAGGTAAAGACGAGGGCGTTAGAGGAGAACGAGTAAGCTAGAGAGTAGCTAAACGACAAAGGTATGTGAGGCTTTACCCTTCTTTCTAAGGCATGAATCCTATGTATGATATTCCTCCTCCTTCATGAATCTCCTATGTTTCAAGAGGTGAAGAGCCTATGTTCATGAATAGTTAGGCAAGATAAGAAACACGCTATGAATACGATAAAGATTCTAGAGACCACGATATGATGTACTTACGAGGTTAGCGATGACGATCATGAACCATTGATATTCTTTCCTATATGTACTCAACTTAAATTGTAAATCCCTTCAAGGTGAGATATGATGCTTATGCTTATTCCATAACATGATCGGGGGTTCACGACCTTATGTCACCCCGACATAGATATAGTTATCCTTAAGCTCAAATGCATGTGTTGATGATATGTATGTGTATATGTAACTAAGAATGCTAAATATGGTAGAATTATGACAAGCTTGTGAGACGATAAATAATAATGAAACGACGATATGTATGATGACGAGTGTGCGATATGTCTATGAAATGAATGATAGTGATGAGTCTATGTGAAATGTATGGTATGTATGATGATGTGATTCCACCGCGCCTAATTGGCCGGACATGTCACCGCTAAGGCGGGCTGCTTAAGATTCCACCGCGCCTAATTGGCCGGACATATCACCGCTACGGCGGGCTGTTATGATTCCACCGCACCGAGAAAAGGGCAGACATGACCACCACTAGTGGGCTGCATATGATGGTTACCCGGACGCGGGTTAAAGACATGATGATGTATGATTGATGTGATGATACTTGTATGTTATGATGATGTATATGTGACGTGATAAGGCACACGCTATGATAGTGTATATGATATGCTTACGTATGATGTATGTACATGAACGTATCTATATGTAAATGAATATACAGGTTATGTCCTCATCTCATGACTTATGCTTTCCTGACTATGCTTATTTCATTCCTGCCTTACATACTCAGTACAATATTCGTACTGACGTCCGTTTTCTTTGGACGCTGTGTTCATGTCGTTATGTAGGCGAGGAGAGGTCTGCCGATCCAAGGGGAGTCGATTTGCGAGCACTCCATTTTCCGGAGGTGCTATTGATTATTCTTTTGGTACATATATGTATATATCCATGATTTTGGGCACGACGGGGTCCTGTCCCGTCTATATGTCTAGTATTCCAGTAGAGGCTCGTAGATACGCATGTGTGGGTAATATGGTCCCATAGTGTTCATGTATATGTAAGTATATGTATTATTTTGATGACCTAAAGGTTTATGTCTATAAAAGTAAATATGTTTCCAATGGTGATACACTTCCGTGAATTTGAGCATATATTATGAATGAAAGGCTATAGGTAACGAAACGAGTGGTGTTCGGTGGTTAGCCCCGGATACCCGTCATGGCTCGTAGCTCGGGTCGTGACAGTTGCAATATTGGAAGGATAATCTTCTGCGCCATAAACTTGATGTCATACACGTTGGAAAAAAATTATTTTGATAATTTGTTTAACACAGTGATGGATGTGAAGGGCAAGACCAAAGATAATGTTAAGGCTAGAATAGACTTGCTTGAGTATTGTGGACAAAAAGAGTTATGGTTGCAGCCAAAACAGAAAAGGATCTTCAAGCTTAAGGCTAGCTATACTTTCAAAATGGAGCAGAAGCGAAAGATTTGTGAGTGGTTCCAGAACTTGAAGATGCCAGATGGGCATGCATCAAATTTTAGAATGCGTGTTGATATGGAGCAAGACAGGATACATGGGATGAAAAGTCATGACTGTCACGTTTTCATGGAAACTTACCCCCCCCCCCCCCTCCTTGCATTTAGTGGCTTGCCTGAATGAATCTGGAAACCTATGAAAGAAATTAGTTTGTTCTTCAAAGACTTGTGTTCCAGTACGTTGAGGGAAGACAAACTTTATCCGATGGATCAAAATATCCCTGTTATCACAAACAAGCTGGAGAAAATTCTTCCACCGGGGTTCTTTGATGTGACGGAACATCTTGCAATTCGCCTTGCGTACGAAGCCCGACTCGGAGGCCCAGTTCAATATAGGTGGATGTATCCCTTTGAGAGGTAGTGAGTCAATTTTTTTAGTTATTCCTATAAATCATTTTTTTTAAAAAAAAAATTCATACTTAACACAATATAAATGTAGGTCTATTGGTAAGTTAAAAAGGACTATCAAGCAGAAATCGAAAGTGGAAAGCTCAATGTGCGAAATTTACCTTGCCAACGAAACATCTCATTTTTGTTCTTACTATTTTCAGAACGGTGTGACTTGTTTGAGAAACAGGCCTAATCGATACTATGATGGAGGTGTGAATAATTATTTGGCGAAGCCGATATCAATCTTCAACCGACAAGGTGATAGGTCAAAAGAACGTTAGAGACCATTGAATCAAATGGAAGATAAATCGGCATCGACACATATCTTATTAAATTGCCCAAAAGTTCGACCTTATTATGAGTAAGTTTAACTAAAACTGAAGAAATTATTCATTTAAAATGTAAAAGGGGCTAACCTAAATTTCATTTTGTTGGACAGTCTCTTTGTGGAGATACATGGCCAAGAAAAAGTGTACAATCAATTTGCAGCGTGGTTTAACACTTACATAAGTTTTATAATTTTCTAACACAAAGCTACCATAAATTACAAAATTTTGAATTCTACAATTTCTAACTTTCTATTTCTTAACTTTTATTAAGTTCACAATACACCTTGTGGTTTTCATGAACAATTTTTGAAAGACTTATCTTAGGGACCCACTAGTGTCCATTGTATGGACAAATATGTAGTTAATGATTTCAACCGAGAATGTGCTAACCATATGAAAAATAATAACAGTGGTGTGTGGGTTAAAGGTGCTGATAGTGTTGATTATTTTGGTGTAATGGAAGAGATTTTTGAATTAGAGTATTCTCGTTGGCCTGTTAAAAAAATTGTTCTTTTCTGGTGCCACTGGTTTGATCCAACTCCAAAAAGAGGTATGAGGGTACTGAAGGAGTACAATATCATCGAAGTAAAGCACACGCGGAGGTATAAAGCTTATGATCCTTTCATCCTTGCACACAACGTTAAGCAGGTGCACTATGTCCCTTATCCATTGAGACCAGATAAGTCTGATTGGTGGGTGGTAATTAAAACTAAGCTTGTTGGTCGTGTGGAAGTTGAGAATGACCTGCCCGCTGCCTTTTAGAATGACGACATATCACATGTTAGCCAAATAGTCGACCCTGAATTAGAAACTGAGCTGGAGGATCCAGAATAGATATTAGAAGAAGTTTTTGAAGAAGTGGAAGAAAATGATGAAAATGAAACAAGTGATGAGGAAGAGTGGTCAGACGAGGAAGAAAATGATGAAAATTAGCACGTATTTCATTTTAGAACTATTAAATATGTGTAGTTTTATTTATTTGATTGTAAGACTTATAAGTATCTGAATACTTAAGCTTCCTTATTTGCTTTGTCTATGTGACTACGCCAACATTAAAACCATTTAAGATTATTTTGATTAATTTGTTGTAACCTTTATCTATTTAAGATTATTTAGATTAATAAAATTCTTACCATTCAAATTTATTTGCTTTGTGTTGCTTTGTTTTAATCTATATTGCAATACTTAGATATATTTATTGTGTAGATGGCGGATGATAAGAGGGGTAAGGCTATTGCTAAAGAAACAAAAAAGTCAAAGAAGAAGGCTTTTTTTATACCGCTAGAGGGTGTAGTGCCAGGCCCCATACGAATTAGAGAGAGACGCTTCGCCAAATCTCCCACCACGTGGCCCTCCATTGGCGTATGATTCTCCTATAGATGGATTGGCCTATTGTCAGTCGGCTGGCCATGTTCAAGCTTCACCATATTTTTGGCCACATGGCCAAACAGAGCCGCAGCGCATCTCTCAGTCCCCTAACACGCCTTACACGATCCCATATAGCCTCCCTGTGTTTTATCATGTATCATAGTGAGCGACTATGAGCGGTACTCCTACAGCTACTCCCAGCCCGACTTTTTCACATCTATCAACATTATCTACCCCACATGTTGGGATGTCGGGGCGTCAAGATTGGGGAGGAGGCCCTCCACAACTTGAGACTTATGATCTGTATGGTCGTCTCATAATCGAGCCAGTTTGATTGACGTAAGTATATTCAATTTGCATAAGTTATTTATTTTATTTTAAAACATCTAATTATTTCATTGTTTTGATGCAGCTTCTTTCCAGGCAAAGCAACTAAAAGAGTTTCAAAGACAATCAAAGGACTCTATAGAGGCGTCATTCCATCTTGGGCAAAGAGTCGTCGTCGCATTTGAAGAGGCAAATGTTTATAGAGTTTAGGGTATCTATTATTTGTAGTAAAATAATATAACTATATCTTGATTGTTTATGGAATATTCCTTATAACTTAATGAAATCAATTTATTTTCTTTGCAGACAAAGTGGACTTGGAAGCCGAAACACGCGGCATTAGTAGCATAGAATTTTGAGAAAAAAGCGGGGAAAATACTTAAGGATGCATTATTTAGAGCCCATATCCTTTGCGTGCAGCCTAAGTGGATCCGTGATGACTTCTGGTAGGAGCTACTGCATTACTGTGTGACTGATCTGAAGTTTTGCAATAAAGTGCTAATGGGACGGCCTCCAGTGCCTCAGAGTATGGTGGATTGCTACACACTAGTGGGGCCACGAGCTAAGTGGACGTGAGGAAGAAGCTAGTATGTCTCCTTTTTATGCTTTAGTTACAAGCAAAAGAACCCTCTCTTTTATTTTTATTTTTATCCATATCCGTATGTTTCTTGATTGAACTCTAGTTACTTATTCATATTTCTTGTTTTGTATATATATTTAGATCATTGTTTAGTCTGTCTTCGTGTGTGATTAAACTCTAGTTAGTTATTGGTCTTTTCTTGTTGCTTACTTTTTTAGTTGTTAATCTTGATTTGTTTGCAGGAGCTTCAGAGAGGTCAGGTAGTACCTCAAGATGAGATCTTCAAGATTACTCACACGAGGAAAATGAAGAACGCCGATGGCACATATCAATGGGTTGAGCCAAGGGCTGAGCTAACCTGGGTAAGTCAATATAACTACCCTTTTTCTTTTACTAAATTTAGCTACTAACATTGTATCTTTCAACTCCATAACGAATTTCAACAACACTTTGGAGTTTTGTGCCACTCGCCTAATTCCAAGATGCCGATGACCCCGAGATAGCGAGGTAGCAAAGGTGGATGGAGTGTGTTGCTTTCCCGACAAGGTATGGGACAGCTTATAGGATGAATAATCGAGCCTTTCATCAATTTTCGTCATCGCTTCAAGGCATAGGTGCTACTGATGAGGGGGCAGTGGATCCTACGGAGTACCAAGCGATGAAGCAGCAAGTTGCTCAACTAACAAGCACGCTTACTGCCTCATAGGCTAGGATGTTGGGTATGCAGGACCAAATAGTCAGCTTAATCAATTCGAGGGCATTTCTGATTCCCCGTGTCCCGGGGATGCTCATAAGTCACAGCCCCCCCTCCCCCCGACCTTCCCAAGGTAAACGACATAGGTCACGTACTAACGTAGATCGTGCTCTTGTCGATGAGTCTAATAGGGAGGATACATATCATGTCTCTAACACCCAACATTGACCTTTTTGATTCGTATACTTTTGGATTCTAATTTTGCTATGTTTTGTTGAATATGTATATGATGTTTAGTGTTTGAATGTAGTTTCTATTCTAATTAAAAGGACTTTGAAGACAATTTGATTGTAGAATGTAGTTTATGGTTGTTTAAGTTTATGATGTTTAAGTGTTTGAATGTAGTTTTAATTCGAATTAGAAGTACTTTGAGGTTGAATTTGATTGTTGAATGTTGTAGTTTATGGTTGTTACGTTGCATTGATGAATTGGATGTGTTGCATTGTTGTCACGACCTAACCCACCATGACTGGCACCCAACTAAATCCTAGTGGGCGAACCACCACATAAGATATCTATTCATTCAAGTCTGATTTTATATTAACCAAGTCAAGCGATTATACTCATTCACGCATCAAATAAACTAAATAAGTCATGCCATAAAATACTGAAATACGTGCGGAAGTTCTAACTATTACAAAATTCCCAAAATTCGAAAGTCCTGTACAGGACTTTAATCTAAAATATGTCTAAGAAATGCAATCTGACTAATAAATACCATAATCTCTAGAATACGAAAAGACATCATAGAAGGAAGATCTTCGGCCCGGTGGGAAGAAACTCCCCCAAAAGCCCAAAAAGTCCTCCCGCTAGATGGAGGGACAAGGGGTCTCTGTATCACAAGCACTCAA